>NC_056731.1:1113938360-1113998360 GCF_019279795.1 Protopterus annectens | reverse complement strand
GAACAACTGACAATGCAGCTTAACTTCACCTTGCTCATTTGATCTTTTAGGCCATATGCCAGAGACATGCCTTTCAGGCCTGGATTTCTTTGTTAGCTTGTCAACTACCCTTAATAAACTGACATCAGCATTTGGCCTAAGGCTTGCTGGTGCATGGGAAATTATTTATTCAGCAAAATTCTTCAGCAAATCTAGCACTCCTGATATTGCACAACAATGCATGTGTGTCTGAATGTAGAAAAGGTTCATGTTTCATCACTGAAGTTCTAGTATTGCAAAACAGGCTGGATTGGCCTTATTGGCATCTGCATAACCCATTCACTACAAGCCCTTGTATGAAGCCAAAAATTATGCTGAGCTAAAGCTTAAATTCTCATCTGTATGTATATTTATATTTCTTAACAACACCATTTTGCACATATAGGAAAGATACTAGCAGTGTAAAAGCAATATGAATGCTTAAGATGACAAACACTAATATAATGATTTTTAAAAACAAAAAAAAATCTCACTTGCATTTTTTTTCAGTTTGCACATATGGCTGAAAAGAAAATATGTTGCTTGCAGGATAGCAGAACTCTGGACACTCACTTTCTGTTTGTATGGACTAGAGATTATACTGTGGGATCATGTGGCAGAAAGAAAATCATACCTAGTGATATCTCTTAGCTGTCCCTATTTTGTAGGAATACCATGGATGTTTCTCAAAAGTTTGTTCCATTCCTCCTAAAATTGGAAATAATTTTGTTAATTTCTAACATAAAAGTGCCAGCATTTAAAATGTGTCCCTAATTTGGAGTTTTCCTTAATTTTTTTTTTACTTTGTTCCTAATTCTGTTGATAAAAGTTGGGTGTAATGCTGAATTTTACAGACCTGGGGCTTTATACTGGCCTTTTCTGCTGTTGACTTTGTGATAGCCCTGTTATGTATCCTGTGTTTTAATGCATGTCTACTGGAGTATTACAAAACATGACAGGTACAGACTGAACATCTTGTCCAAAAATACTAGAAATTCCCTTTTTAAAGACACCAGAGAACCTTCAGGATTCTCTTTTTTATGCAAACTGGGAAAGTTTCACATGAGAGTCAAGCACTACCCTCATCCATAGGATGGAGAAACAGCCTTAAATTTACTCAGAGACAGAAACTGTCTGAAGCAGCTAAAAGGTCAGTGAAATCAGTAATTTCAAACCATATGAAATCATTCATGGAGCAGTTACACCAGAAGCCTGTAAGTCATCACAGCAGTGTGACTCTAAACCATCTAAGGATACATTATAAAGGTGCTGCCTGCTGTTATTTGTACTTTTGTTGTTTGCTGGGCTCCAATTATACTTCTTATTTTCATTAATGCTGCCTGCAGTGGCCTCTATTTGCCAATATTTGTATTTGAGACTTCAAAGCACTTATATGGTTGAATTATTTCACCAACCTATACCTGTGTCTCTTATGTCAAACATACACTTTAGGAAGTTTTCAAAAAAGCTGCTTTACACTAGAGCAAAAAGAGTACAGCAATAAATATTGTGAAGGGTCTTAGCACCAATGTGAAGTAAAACTGTTTAAATTCATAAATGCTTGTGGAAGACACTGAGGAAACAGCTCTACAGGGTTAGTTGTCTGCTGCAGAATAGAAGGGTAGGCTCCAGTGTGGGGAAGTATGGAAAATTCTAGGGTAGCACTGTGCCGGTGTTCCACATGGGACACCCAGCTGGACACACAAAACAATGTTACAAAGAAAGAATTCTTACACTGAATGGCCATGAACAATCTTTGCATCATGATAGCAAAAGCTGGCTGTCCAGTATGATTTACCAAATTAGAGTAACAGTGCAACTTGTGATCAAGAACACAAAGCTGAACTACTCACAAGTACAAGCATATGCACTTTAGAGGCTCACAATATGTACCAATACCTGACCTGGCAGCTACAATATAAAACAATCATTGTCACCGCATTAAAGGTTCATTCATATGATTAGATTACCAAAGTAATGGTGTGCTGCGACTTCTGTCAAGCTGGAAAGACCAGAGAATAGGAGCAGATTTTTAACAGATACAGGAGGTAGGACAAGCTGATCGCTGAATGGTCATGTGGAGGTTAAAAGATGTTTTGTTAGCCAAGAACTGCAATACAGATACATTACTGATAGACAAATGACAGGAGAACTAAGCAGGGAGGCTGGGAACCTCAAGCATTGGTAAGGACGCATGTCAGGGGTGAGAGTTTTCTTCAGGCTGTCAGAATGCAAGTTATGCGAAAGAGGATGTAAAGGCTCAGTCTGGGCCAGAAATGCGAAGTGTTTGTACCTTGTCTGAATAATGCTGGGTACTTAGTAAACCACACAAACGCACATCTTGATCTTGCTCAGAAGTAAGACTGGCACCGTGATTTTTACCAAGAGTGCTGATCCATACTTGAATTGACCACAGCTGGTTTGCCATGCATACAGAACTAAGAAAAGTGATGACATAATGGAATATAAACACTGCTGCTGCAAACCCCCCCCCCCCCCCACAAGGATGATGCTGTCACTTCTGGTGATGAGCATAGCCATAGTGATTTTATTTATGATTTACGTCTTCAAAGGTCTGCCTGGGCTAGAAATATTATGGCTGGTGACCCTACAGCAGCAGAGGACAGACATTGTAATAGTAAACAGAGACACGTAAACTTTACATAAAGCGTAATCACTATCAGTGCCATAACACCAGTTTGTAGGATGTTGTGGGTGATGGATGGATACTGTGTATGTTTACCAAGAATTTTGCAAAACATTGTGTGGAAAACTCACTCAAAGCACAGGTACAGTCCTGTAAACCATATCTCATTGCCTGCCCTGTCTATGAATACTTACATTGTCATCAAGTAGGGATATGATTAAACTAACCAAAGAAGCATTTCATGAATATGGAGGTTTGTGAAACAGGTATGCATGTCCTTGAAACACAGGAACAAGTTGGTGAAAGGATCCTTTTAGGCTGTCACTGTTGCCATTATACATATCAGCTAAGTTCCCCCTGCTGACTGCATATGAGACAAGGCGAACACATCTTATGTGTAGCTTGACATTGTGGAGATAACGGATCGCATAGATGGAAAAATCAAACAATTGTGGTTCTGCATTCTCATGGTATTTCTGAAAATAAATTGATAGTGTTATTGGCTATCCCATTTGTGTATTATATCTGTCTCACCTATACACACAGGATTTTGTTGCTGTATATTGATGAATTGCCATCCGTTATTCATTAAAGTATATAACCAGTCATTGAGGGGATCAAGATCATTCCACCTGCTACATCAAACTATCATAGTAACTGAAGGTGTGTTCATGCTAAATCGCATTTTCTTTTGGCTTCATACCTGTTTTGTGACATGCACATAATGCTGGCTTGTGGCAGGGACATCATATGTTGGTATGGCAGATAAAAGAGGGATATGAATTTGAGGTTCAACATATGAAGAGCATTTCGTGCATGTATAATAGGATTTATCAGAAACCATGAGGGGAATGTTTTGTAAACTTCTTCCTGGAGAGCTGGAAAACTGCATCTTCCTCAGACAGACCAATCAAAACTGTTTTATTCCAAGAATAAGTAATGTGTAGTTATTTTTAATCAATGAAACACAGTCCCGATCAGAAATATATATCAGTGCTACATACTGTTATTAAACACATCTATTAGAATATGTCATTCATAGTAAAATCATCAGTGTATGGAGTATTACATGCAGAGATCATCAGTGTATGGAGTATTATATGCAGAGATCATGCATGTATGGAGTATTATATGCAGAGATCATGCATGTATGGAGTATTATATGCAGAGATCATCAGCATATAGAGTATTATATGCAGAGACCATCAGTGTATGGAGTATTATATGCACAGACTATGCATGTATGGAGTAGTATATGCAGAGATCATCAGTGTATGGAGTATTATATGCAGAGACCATCAGTGTATGGAGTATTATATGCAGAGATCATGCATGTTTGAAGTAGTATATCCAGAGATCATCAGTGTATGGAGTATTATATGCAGAGATCATCAGCATATGGAGTATTATATGCAGAGATTATCAGCATATGGAGTATTATATGCAGAGATCATCAGTTTATGGAGTATTATATGCAGAGATCATGCATGTAATGATACTATCAGTCATTGATCTCATTTGTTGCCCAGCATACTGTCTGTGAAAAAAAATCACATTGTAATAGGGAATGAGAAACATTTATTGAGACCCCTGTATCCTAAGGTATCCACAGGAGCTCTGCTCTAGTGTTGAGCTCCATGGCCTAGAAATAAGATTCAAAGGTGTGAGCAGAAATTGTGCTCATTTTCCAACTTTCATCATACTTTAGCAAATGTAATAATACTATCAAAGCACATCATTACAATGCAACAAACATTTTAAACAATCTATGCATTGTGTACTTGAGCCTGTTTGAATTCAAACTCTTTATTAAATTGCCATTAAGCATATATTTTCATTCTAAAGAGTATTCTACTCTGAATTTAATGGATTCATTTAATCACTAGAGTGATGTGAATGTTTGTATTCACGGCTGACCTCTTCTAATGACCTAAAGGCCTGACAGCTCCAATGTTGCTGAGGGATAAAGCCCTGACATTAGCTCTGGTGATCCAAGCTTGATTAGAGCTGGCATGAGAGGAAAAGGATTAATGAGGGTCTGCTAGTTTCCCTTTGCTGGGAAGAGAGCTGTGGGTGAAATGATTATGGCACTAGATAGGTTGTTCTTGTTTGGAGGAGACTAGGGTTTGTAATGGTCACTAGGCTGGATATGGAGAATGGCCAGAAAGGCATAACCTTCCTAGGACTGGGGGCTAATTCTCATAGGTCAAACCACATTGCCTGTACAGACTATAAACAGACATGATAGTATGCAGGGACTAGTGAATGGGGGCATTAGTGACACCAGGTTGGAGTAAATGGATAAAGGTACAGATGAGCCCATGGAATGAGATAAATGGGGGCTTAAGGAAGGCACACTGAAACAAGTTGCTTGAAAACACAATCAAATTCATACAAAATGGACTGAAATTTTAGAAATGAACAGCTCCATGGTACAGATGAATAAAGCCTTGATCTGATATAGCTAATCTAGATACACTGGTCTATGTGGAGTCTGGTGTGAGGATGGAGTTGCAATTTTCCTAGGTTATACAAACTGGGGGGGGGGGTGAAAGTGGGTTTTGGACAAAGTCTTGAATCCAGAGTAGAGGCAATATAATTTAGTCCTGCTTTAATCAGTGAGAGCACACAACTGTAGTTGTTCTAAAGATTGGTCACATATATGTCACTGTATGCTAGGTATGGTGAGAAGATGGAGGGGAGAGCATCATTAAAAAAGTCCAAATCAATACGAGAGTGTAGCTGATTCTCACCTCAGCTAACAATGTGGCTGAAACCAGGCAGAAGAGAAGTAAAGGGGTCAAAAAGATAAGATAATAGCCTGAAGGCCTGGGTGGGAGAGGACAAAAATATTTGAAAGATGTCTACAAGAACATTTTCAGTAATCTGTACTGCGTGATTTTTCACACAGCAATATAAGGGAAACTCCAACTGTTCTGAAAATGTCCAGTTCTCTCAATAATCAGGGAAATGTGTTATTATTGGCCTCATGCTTTCCCCTTTTTCAAACTCATGGCACATAAACTACTCAGGACATGACAGGATGGTCTGACAGCATACTTCTCAACCTCTTAGCACAAAAAATCTGGACAAAGCCAAAAATATTGGGGGGACAAAGCCCCAAAAATAGGGACATGTTTTAAATATTTTCTCATAAATGTGGAAAGTTGCTCCGGTAAAAGATATTCCCCGGGATTCATAAAGCTTCCGCCAGGTGAAGGCGTAGCATCGACGTTCTAACAACAAATATGGGTGCTGAGCAATCCAGGTACGAGCTGCTCCCACATGCACTACCTGCGTACGCTACGCCTGCACAACGCCCAAGCCCTGTATATTAATTACCCCATGTGCAGCAGTGTAGCATGCAAATGAAGGTATGTAGTGATCCAGGAAGTGGTGAAGGCATAGTGTAAGCATTCAGAAATGTAAACCGTAGAAAACAGTTTACATTTTTGCAAACATAAAATCGGAGCCATGACAGCCGACCAAACACATGTATTATGTTGTGAATATATCCCAGTGGCTAAATATATAGCCATTGGCATAAAAAAATGTACAAAATATGAAATTAACATTTAATATATATAGTTGCACTATCGCGATGTGGAAGCACAGGGCAGCGGTGCACAAAGGGGAAAATATAAAAATATAGAATAAAACTGCAATGAAACACATATCACGATTTCCCTATAATAGTCAATGGCAGGCATACTACACCATACTATGGTGCAAGGGTTGCTAGGGGGCTGTGACAGTGTTATGCGCGGTAGCTAGGAATTAGTAGGCAATTCCATGCAAATGAGAGGAGTAATAGTGAATCACAGATTCCCCGCTGGTATAAGGATGCACCTCACAGCGTAGCGTTATAACACCAAGGTGTGCCCTTGAGATAAAGATGACATCAAGAGAGGGGTGTGTCACCATTGCTGTAAGCACATTGGAGCATTGCTAAACCGGTTTGTCCCTAACGAGGCAAAGCTGCAGGATAGGGGTGTGTTGAACTGGCCATAGCTATGCTTAGCTGAGAGTACACAAGGTAACCGAGTATGCATGTGAACGGAGATGAAAACGCGTGTAAACCCAGTAAATAGATTTGCGCAGCGCGCACTGTAGCTGAAACAGGAAGGATATAGGAAAGAAATAAGGAAATGCTGCAGCAGTGAAACTGGAGTACAAATGTCTTATTAACACATAGGAGCCTACAGTGGTCATTGACAACAGCTAGCAAGGCTGCAAACAGCTACCTGCAGAACAGGAAAGGGGAGGGGCTGTACTGCAAAAAAACAGTGAAGTGTCAAAGCAGATCAAAGCCGATTTGCAGTATATCAGCTACAAGACACATTTTGCCATGACTGGGTAGGGAAAGTACAAAACTAGAAAGATGGTAGGTGGATGCAAGCCTGATAATGGGAGGGGATCCAGGTTTAAAAGTGAATTAAAGGGCAACAGATTAATCAAGGCAGGCAAGCATATCTCCACAGTAAAGGCCCCATACTTGCAGGAAACATTGCAAAACCCATAATTAAGACATGCTGCAGCAGGAATAGCTCATACACACCCACTGACATCAGCAGCATCCATAGCACAATAGTATAAAGTGTGAAAGCACCCCCCACACATTTGTGTATTGCCATACACTCTGCACCAGTGGTGTATACAGACAGGGAACATTTAGTATGTACATGTTAGGGGCTGCCATAGCTTTGATCCACCAGCATGTGTTGGAGACTGAAGGTGGTGTGGAGGATGATGCACACAACCACCGCAGGCACCAGAGGAGGACGAGAGTGTTCAGACCCAGGGTAACCTACCACTGGCTACATGATCTGGAGATAGTAGAGCATTACAGGGTGGACAGGGACATCCTACAGCAACTTGTGGAGCTGTGCCAGCCACGCCTCACAGCCAGAACAAACAGAGGGGAACCCATCCCAGTGGATATGAAGGTATGTGTAAGTCTGAGAATACTAGCTACAGGTACCTTTCAAAGATCAACTGGGGATTTCATGGGGATCTCACAGGCATCAGCATCCAGGGTACTACACCAGTTCCTGGATGCCATGTTACCACATGCCAATGAGCACATATACTTCCCCTGAACGAGGGAGGAGTTGGCCAGCAATATGTGTCTCTTCCACCATGTGGCAGAATACCTGGAGGTACTGGGTGCAATAGACTGCATGCATATACACATCAAGTCACCACACAGTGAGCAGGGTAGGTGCTACATAAACTGCAAGGGCTGCACCTCCATCAACTGCCAGGTCATGTGCAATGCCCAAGGCATTATCATGGATGTGTGTGCTGGCAGCCCTGGAAGCTATCATGACTCCCACATCTGGCATGCCTCACAGCTGTATCAGTTATTTGCCAGGGGGGGACATCTCAAATGGCCACCTGGTGGGGGATGCTGGCTATGCACTGGAACTGTGGATGATGACTCCCATCAGAAATACACACACACCCATGCAGGAATACCATAATGAGGCACACTCACAAACCAGAATCATCATAGAGTGTGTGTTTGGGATGCTGAAATCACGGTTCCATTACTTGGACATATCTGGTGAAGCCTTGCAGTACTCTCCAGGCATGTGTGCCCACATCTTCATAGTATGTGCCATGCTACACAATATGGTCCTGTGGAAACATCTGCAGCAGGGACAGAATGGTGAAGGCCCTCACAGCCCACAACCATTGCCAAGGGCCCCACAGGCACAGAGGTACTCAGACCATGAACACCCTGAGCCAGCCCCAGTAGGCAGATGGAGGTGTGCCCAGTATGCCCATGCCTTGGCAAAGGGCAGAGGGAACGTATAGCACACACACTGACAGTGTAGGCACCTAGGGACTGACACCTTTCTCCACCTGCACACACAGTAAAAATGGATGGCACACACACAAGACTACCTGTAAATTGTCATGTATAGGCAGTCTACTGTGTGCATCCAACATAGGCAGCCCTCAACTACTGCACACACAACTGCCATTGGCACAAGGTAAGCCAACACCTGAACAGTAAATTAAGCTATCAGCATGTGCTGATATTGTATGTATAGATTCATAGGTAGGTACTTGGCCAACTGCAAGAGGTCATTCATAAGCCCAGCCAAAATGTGTCAGCTTTTGCCACCCCATTGATTCATTAACTGTCCCTCTGTGGAGCAGAGCCAATGGTGGGATTCTTGGGGTGCATCTAATGTTCCCCATTCACACTTCAAGGTTTCCCTTGCAGAGTATTAGTGAGGGGCTCTGTATAATGTAGTTAGGGATGTTGTTCCAAAGTATGGGGAGTGTCTGTGACAGGAATCTGTCCCTCCAGCATCTTCCAGTTATTGTTGTGGCAAGGTTCAGCTCACTACAGTGTGTGACTCACTGTGACATGGATTCCCATAGGTGGAGCATATCCATTAAGCCTGAGTTCGACATGGCTGTGTTGGCCAGCAGAGATCATCTCTGGGTAAATGAGATGCCACTGAGTAAAGCAGGATTTTATTCAGTCTGGCTGCATAGGCCATATGTTGGAGGCCAGTATTCCCCTTGGCGAGGTACATTTGTGGACCTTCCAGCTGTTGGAAGTGTCTTCTGAGTTACATTCCAAATGGGTTATTATAGCCTATGATGGGACTGATGAGTGATGAGTAAAGGGACACTATAACCCCAGTATGTCGAGATGGTAACCTTTAGTAATCAGATGTCCTACATAGAAGGATGTCCTAACTACTGTGGAGATATGATTGGGGGCCATTTCCACCTTTGGGTCTCTGATGTGTGGGATACTGTGCCCTTTGGGTAGTGTTGTGGGCTCTTTAGGGGGTGAAGCATGCACTGAATGTATCTGGAAGGATGTTGCTGATATCAGTAGGGTCAGCATATTTTGTGCTACATTTCACCGGCACAGTGCAAATCTGTGTGTCACCACTTAGATCCTTGACATAGCCAAAGAAGCGTTTGTGGTTATCTTTCGAATCCTTGCATATTCTCCTACTGATGTTAGCCTTGGATGATGTCATGAGGGATATACATATCATACTAATAGTGGTCATGGATGTCTGCCCTTTGTGGGATTTGCTGTTTGTCTGCAACACTGTCCTACTTCTGTAGTGTAGCCTGTTTATTGCAGAGGTCCACCAGACTTGTGTCCTTGTCTAGGAGGAGTGAGTCTTGGTTTACCAGTGATGGCACGATCCATACATCCATGTAGGTGATTATGGACTGCATTTGTAAATCTATCTGTATCTTGAGCAGTGTTTCCCCTTAGCGTGGGGGCTGTGAAACCCCCCGCCCATTACTAGTAGTGTAAATTTAGCTGTAGGAAAGGTATACACTGTGGTATCCATGGGTGGGGAGATGCTTGGGTGAGGAAACAGTGAATAGTTCATGGTCAGATCTAACCAGTTACCTGTTAAACTCCGCTGTGGTGCATCTGTTGCCTATGTTGGTGATGACCACTTCTAGTATGTTTCCACCCCTCGTTAGGGAGGTTACCACCTGATATAGGGCATATCAGGTGATAAATTCCAGGAAGCGCTGGGCCTGGAAGTGAGTACTGGAGTAAGTTTCCCAGTTAATGGTATGGTAGTTGACACTGACCAATGCCAGGGTGTGCGTTAGGGCTATCATGTTCTCCACTGTCTCCAGGTAGATGGAGTGGTAGTCCTTGGTCATGGAGGTTGATCCGTAGCAGGCCACAGTTTATGTTGCAGTTGTGGCTGATGTTAGCTGCACATGGATGATCTCAGATGTATCATGCTGCCCCACTAACCTGGAGGTGTAAGTATCCCTGATGAATATGGATGCACCCCCTCCATGTCTGTGTCAGTCCATGTTCTGTGGCTGAAATATGTGGTATGGGTTTTAGTCTGGTAGGGCTGGTGTGCTCTCAGGACCCTTAAGACAGATCTCAGTTACTGCAGAGATGTTGATGTTGTCATTCCTGAGGAGTGCTGTGAGTGCATGCATGTTGTGATCACAACCCCGGGTGTTGAGTAGCATAACCCTCATTGATTCTGCTATTGTGCTGTTTATGGAGCTGGTATTCACCTTCAAGACTCTCCTAAATAAGGCACCATGGGGATGCCAATAGCCTTGGCCAGTATTCCAAAGCCTAAGGCTGACACATAGGCCAGTATGGTATTGTTGCATGCATGTTCTCCATCTGTGCTTCTTTTTCATCTCTCCTGTAGGTAACCTACTGGTAAGCAATAGAAAGCCTTAAACTTATACAAGTCATCTAGCTTCCAAGATAGGCTTTTGGAGTGACTAAGTATCAGAGTTCTGTATGTTCTTGCTGTACTTAACTGTTTCCTGACTACATGGTGATTTCTCACTGTATATGGTGATCTGAAGGTCTGTTTATTCACATATTATGGCTGTGATGGCCTGCACTTTAGAGGTTCACAGATAGCCTACTTCCTATCTGCTCAAGGGCAATTAGAAGCATAGCTACAGTGTGTTGGCTTTCTCTGCACCACTGATGAAGTAACTGAGCCTCTGTCAAGCATAGCCAATGAAGCAATTCCAGGCAGAGCTGCTGGAAGCTGTTGAAGACTGGGGTTGTAGAGGGTGATAGGGGCATTTAGTGATCTAAAGAGGGCATGTTAATGTGACAATTCAACACCATTTAATTTCCCCAACAGGTCTCGCAGCTATCAAATTGGACAGGCTTCCCACCCCCTGGCTGTATGGTTCTGGGATACATGATCCCAGGGGGTGTGTATTCTGTTACCCATTCACACAACAAGGTTTCCCTTGAAGTGCGTCAGCGAGGGGCTATGCCTAATGTAGTTAGGAATGTAATGTATTGTCTCACAGTACATTTGTTATATGTTGTTATTTCAAGAGTAAGTGAAGCTCAGTGGGTTTGGGGGCCTCCGCCCTTTGCTTAGCTTTGCTTACACATAGAAATCATCTAAATAGGAAATAGGCAGAAGCAACGTTAATGTCAACAGTGTAATGGTTACAGCATCTGTATAGTATCTGTGCATTCGAGGTCCCAATCCCAATAAAAGGCAGGGATGTTTATCATGTTCAAAAGTGTACCTTAACCACAGCTTGCATATATAGGTAGTAATCGTCTGTATAATAAACATTCGAAACACCCATATAAACCCATGTGTGCTGGAGAATGTAATGTTATGTAAGCACATAGTGAGATGCTACTTCATGTATATATCCTGAGTAGTTAGCGGATGTGGCCGTGTTTACACGCACAGGTTATACGTTACAAAGTTTGTTTAACTGTGTTTAAACATTGCTATAATGTCACACAAACACTTTTAAACATGCTTACAACTGCTTAAATGAGCCTTCTTCTGGTGTAAAAAACATTTGTAAAGCATCACAGGTGTTGAACCCTGGACCATGCACACTATAGTCACCACTAAGCCATCTGAGGTGTACACATGTGTCACAGTCTTGAGACTACACCTTATACCATATGCATTCCACTGTAATGATCACAAATGGGACAGTTACTTTGTGTACATATGGACAGTACATTGTAATGTACTGTAGTTTGTGAACCAACACATTCCAGTCTACATATGTATTACTGTTACAAATTAATACGAAATATATATATATATATATATATATATATATATATATATATATATATATATGCATGTCTGTGAGGTCTGCACACACACACACACACACACACACACTATATATATATATATATATATATAT
This sequence comes from Protopterus annectens, assembly GCF_019279795.1. Taxonomy (NCBI): domain Eukaryota; kingdom Metazoa; phylum Chordata; order Ceratodontiformes; family Protopteridae; genus Protopterus; species Protopterus annectens. Next base: position 1,113,986,002 of record NC_056731.1, on the reverse strand, counting down.
ATATATATATATACTATCCAGTTATATTAATAGCCCTATATACAAACATCTATGAACACACTTCGTGACATAGAAGCACTCCAAAGGAATTGGAGTGTACACAAAACACATGCAGCTCTGGTATTATAACTATTAATATTAACCTAATTCACTACAGAAGGGATGGTTTTTGTGTATGTGAAGATTGGGGTCGGAGAGGACTGATGGGTAATGAAATCATGCATCAAGGAAGGCCTGGGTCGGATGTTCAATAAGTGAACTGGAGGGGTATATATGGAGTATGGGGACAATATAAAAAGGACACAAAACAAGAACCTTTCTCATTCATAATAAACCCTGTCATGTCACATTGCAACACCTAATTTCACAAACATATGAACATTAACTTGTATCAGACATAAGTACACCAACTGACTGTCACATTTGTTTTCAGTAGTGAGGAATGCCTGTAGTAAAATGTATATTCTAAACACCATAGCATTTGTACATATCGCAGATGCCTTAGTGGTAAAGTCAGTGACTGTGGTGTTCATGGTATTGGGTTCAAGACCTGCAAGTGCTGTTAACTCATTTTGAGGGCCAGAATAAGGGTTGTTGGATGCAGGTGGATTAAAGCAGTTGTAAACGGGTTTCCATGGGTTTGCAAGATGATTAGCAATGCTGAAACACAATATGGTCCTGCGGAAACATCTGCAGCAGGGACAGAATGGAGAAGGTCCTCACAACCCACTACCATTGCCAAGGTCCCCACAGGCACAGAGGTACTCAGACCACAAACACCCTGAGCTAGCCCCAGTAGGCAGATGGAGGCATGCCCAGTATGCCCATGCCTTGGCAAAGAGGGAACGTATAGCACACACACTGACAGTGTAGGCACCTAGGGACTGACACCTTTCTCCACCTGCACACACAGTAAAAATAGATGGCACATACATAAGACTACCTGTGAATTGTCATGAATAGGCAGTCTACTGTGTGCATCTAACATAGGCAGCCCTCAACTATTGCACACACAACTGCCATTGGCACAAGGTAAGTCAACACCTGAACAGTAAATTAAGCTGTCAGCATGTGCTGATACTGTATGTATAGATTCCTAGGTAGGTACTTGGCCAACTGCCAGAGGCCATTCATAAGCTCAAGCAAAATGTGTCAGCTTTTGCCACTCCATTGATTCATTAACTGTCCCTCTGTGGAGCAGAGCCAATGGCTATATATATATATATATATATATATATATATACACACACATGCATACATGCATGTAGACAGCATCCGAAGTGTTCATATCGTATGACATGGACCATAGCAATCACACATTCCACTCCCTCCCCCAAACAATATGAACATAACATATGAAGAGTATATGCCAATGCACTATTACAAATAGGTTCTATGGACACAGTCACCAACACAACTGCAATGACTGCAAATATCCATGACAGAAATACACAGACAGCTTTCATTTTGCAAAACTTAATTACATTCCGATGTATTGCCAAAAGGATTCAAGGACTAATAGTACCTGCATGCTATACAGGAAGCATTTAACAGTGCCTTAATGAATCAGCCTGCAATTACCATAGTATTAGTCCACTAAGGGATAGGTGTTCACATAGGGAAAAAACACCCACACACATATAGAAGTTGTATAAAACGGGTTCCTACACACCTGCATGTGCTATGTACACCCACCATCTACCCCACAACCAAAATAATTACATCAATACATACTGTCATACCATAACCAATTATTCAACTACTGTACAACATCTGCTGAAACCTTAACATACCTGCACACAGACACACTAACATGGCCCTATGTGAAATAGTTGCTGTTATACAATTGAACAACTGCTGATGTAACAGGGTTTGTATAAACTAATCCCGTTTCAGAGGGTTGAAAGGTTCGTACACCAGGAAGTGTTACAGAGTACTGATTATCAGCACAGTATGATACACAGTAACAACAAACTATATATGTCTGGTAAGCACACTGTAAACTCCCTAACATTATATGCATAGCTATGCAGCCTTGAGCTGGTCAAACAACCTGGCCCGACTGAAACATATGCAGACGTATTAGGTACAGACAAACCCTGCACAAGTAGCAATGTTCAGAAATATAACAGCAGTACTCACATTTAGACCAAATCCTCTAGGCATTACACACAATATATTACTGTTTGTCTCCATACAGCTGTTGCAATAGATTCCAAACAATACTTGCAGGCTGTCTTCCTCACAAGTAAGGCAAAGGGACAATGCCCAAATGGAGTACTCCGTTACTGTAGCCATGGTATTGGCTAAGGCAGTAGCAGCGCAGCTGATGTGCATGTAATTAGCTACTTAGGAACACCAATTGGTTATCGGGATAGCACATGTTACTGATCTGTAACTATAAAAGGTTGCCTTGTCACACATTCAAACCATCTGTATCTACCTGTAGGACAGTACAAAACACTGAAAGATGAACCAAAAATGAGTATTATACTAGTCAATAACACCTCCAATTACTAAGAAGGTATGTATAACATGTAGTATGTCTGTATGTAGTACCTGTTCTGTAAGAATTACAGTGTAATCAATGCATATAGTGGAAATAGCTGTCTTGTAGTGATGTATTGTTGAGCAGTAGTAATGCTTGTAGTATTCTATGTGTGTACTGCTGTAGGTCACATGGCAAACTCCAAATACATCACAAGGGATGATATGGGCTTGAAGCTCACCAATTCATTTCCAGCCACTGTCAGTGTCAGGATTGGTCCAACAAGTATGTGCTATAACAGGGGATAGTATATGTCGATATATTGTAACAGTCAACATATGTGTGGGTGCATAAGTAAGATGAACATGTCAAGGGTGGGCATACTGTGCAAATATGGTGTGCATTATGGGATATTGTGCCAATAACTATGTAATGTACACTATTTTAGGCAGATCTGTATTCCATTCTACATAGCAGTTCTGTTATGTTATGCAAACACTAGTTACGTCTATTGGCAATTACAATACTCAATAACAGGATACATATCATTTGTATTCATCTGACAGTTTAGCAGCATGATAGCAAAGATAATTGGAAGAGATAGGTAACTATCCAGCTGCTGTGTAGCATTGGCAAACCCAACCTGTGCATGTACAGGCTGGTGTGTTTATCAATAATACCTGAGTGGGGCATGGTGTCAGAAGCCTTGGCGAGGTCCAGGTAGTATGTGTGAACCACCTCCCCTGTCATCTAATGTCTTGGTGACTGTATGTAAGACATCAAACAGGTTCAGTAGGCATGAACTGCACTCAACCAAGCTGACCTGGGTTGGTTCACGTGTTCAGAGGTCACCAATGTCTTTGTTAATGAGTGCCATGAGCATGCGATCCATACCATTGCAGACCAGGCTAGTCAGGCTTATGGGGTGGTAGTTACCATGGTCAGTTGTGATTCCACCTTGATGGGGTGAAATAACCGTTGCCATGCGCCATTGTATGGGCATGTAGCCTGTGGAGAGACTGAGGCTGGAAAGCTTAAATAGGTGGGGGGGGTCAGGTTGTCTTGTACAGTTTGCAAGATGCAGTCTGGGACAATATCTGCCTCCATTGACGCTGTGTTCTGCTGTTAGAGAGGGCCATTTCCACCTTTGTGTCTCTGATGTGTGGGATACTGTACCTTTCAGGTAGTGTTGTGGGCTCTTTAGGGGGTGAAGTATGCACTGAATGTATCTGGAAGGATGTTGCTGATATCAGTAGGGTCAGCATATTTTGTGCTACATTTCACCGGCACAGTGCAAATCTGTGTGTCACCACTTAGATCCTTGACTTAGCCAAAGAAGGCTTTGTGGTTATCTTTCGAATCCTTGCATATTCTCCTACTGATGTTAGCCTTGGATGATGTCATGAGGGACATAATGTCTGCCTTCGGAGATTGCTGTTTGTCTGGAACACTGTCCTACTTCTGTAGTATAGCCTGTTTATTGCAGAGATCCACCAGACTTGTGTCCTTGTCTAGGAGGAGTGAGTCTTGGTTTACCAGTGATGGCACGATCCATACATCCGTGTAGGTGATTATGGACTGCATTTGTAAATCTATCTGTATCTTGAGCAGTGTTTCTTAGCGTCTGTGAAACCCGCCCTGTTACTAGTAGTGCAAATTTAGCTGTAGGAAAGGTATACACTGTATCCATGTGGTAGATGCTTGGGTGAGGAAACAGTGAATAGTTCATGGTCAGATCTAACCAGTTACCTGTTAACCTCCACTGTGGTACATCTGTTGCCTATGTTGGTGATGACCACTTCTAGTATGTTTCCACCCCTCATTAGGGAGGTTACCACCTGATATAGGGCATATCAGGTGATAAATTCCAGGAATGACATCGACCAATGCCAAGTAGTGGGTAGTGTCCTGGTCATGGAGGTTGATCCGTAGCAGGCCACAGTTTATGTTGCAGTTGTGGCTGATGTTAGCTGCACATGGATGATCTCAGATGTATCATGCTGCCCCACTAACCTGGAGGTGTAAGTATCCCTGATGAATATGGATGCACCCCCTCCATGTCTGTGTCAGTCCATGTTCTGTGGCTGAAATATGTGGTATGGGTTTTAGTCTGGTAGGGCTGGTGTGCTCTGCTTCTTTTCATCTCTCCTGTAGGTAACCTACTGGTAAGCAATAAGCCTTAAACTTATACAAGTCTTCTAGCTTCCAAGATAGGCTTTTGGAGTGACTAAGTATCAGAGCTCTGTATGTTCTTGCTGTACTTAACTGTTTCCTGACTACATGGTGATTTCTCACTGTATTGGTGATCTGAAGGTCTGTTTATTCACATATTATGGCTGTGATGGCCTGCACTTTAGAGGTTCACAGATAGCCTACTTCCTGTCTGTCAAGGGCAATTAGAAGCATAGCTACAGTGTGTTGGCTTTGCACCACTGATGAAGTAACTGAGCCTCTGTCAAGCATAATAATGAAGCAATTCCAGGCAGAGCTGCTGGAAGCTGTTGAAGACTGGGGTTGTTGATAGGGCATTTAGTGATCTAAAGAGGGCATGTTAATGTGACAATTCAACACCATTTAATTTCCCCAACAGGTCTGCAGACTGGACAGGCCAGACTGAAACATATGCAGAAGTATTGTGTACAGACAAATCCTGCACAAGTAGCAATGTTCAAAAACAGCAGTACTCACATTTAGACCAAATCCACTAGGCATTACACAATATATTACTGTTTGTCTCCATACAGCTGTTGCAATAGATTCCAAACAATACTTCAGGCTGTCTTCCTCACAAGTAAGGCAAGGGACAATGCCCAAATGGAGTACTCATTACTGTTGCCATGGTATTGGCTAAGGCAGTAGCAGCACAGCTGATGTGCATGTAATTAGCTACGTAGGAACACCAATTGGTTATCGGGATAGCACATGTTACTAATCTGTAACTATAAAAGGTTGCCTTGTCACACATTCAAACCATCTGTATCTACCTGTGGGACAGTACAAAACACTGAAAGATGAACCGAAAATTAGTATTATACTAGTCAATAACACCTCCATTTACTAAAAAGGTATGGCTAACATGTTGTATATCTGTGTATGTAATACCTGTTCTGTAAGAATTGCAGTGTAATCAATGCATATAGTGGAAATAGCTATCTTGTAGTGATGTATTGTTGAGCAGTAGTAACACTTGCAGTATTCTATGTTGTACTGTTGTAGGTCACAAGGCAAACTCCGCATACACCACAAGGGATGATATGGGCATTCATTTCCAGCCACTGTCAGTGTCAGGATTGGTCCAACAAGTATGTGCTATAACAATAGTATATGTGATATATTGTAACAGTCAACATATGTGTGGGTGCATAAGTAAGATGAACATGTCAAGGGTGGGCATACTGTGCAAATATGGTGTGCATTATGGGATATTGTGCCAATAACTATGTAATGTACACTATTTTAGGCAGATCTGTATTCCATTCTACATAGCAGTTCTGTTATGTTATGCAAACACTAGTTACGTCTATTGGCAATTACAATACTCAATAACAGGATACATATCATTTGTATTCATCTGACAGTTTAGCAGCATGATAGCAAAGATAATTGGAAGAGATAGGTAACTATCCATGCACATAACTCATGTACTATCCACCTCTCTAGTATCGTTTGCAAGCAATAACAGCTGTGCATGTGTACATGTTATACAAATGTGTAGTGACCCTTGTTACAGGGCTGGTCATCTCTATTTTCATTTGTAAGCAATAACAGTTGTCCATGTGCATTGTTACAGGGCTGGGCCAAATGGCTATGTGCACACCTACATAGAGTGGATATTGAGAGTAGAGACACACTGGTTGAGCTACCAGGTTTGTGCGGCCTAACTTCTCATTGCCAACATAACAGTCACTTGCACATACTGTATGTAAGGTAGTGCACAGTACTGGTAATGAAACAGGTTGCATATCATCTTTAACTCCAGTGTAACATCTGCAGTAGGAGTGTAAGATGTAGGAGACCACTGCCCATGTGTAATAGCCACTTCATAGGTGGTGGCTTACACTATCTGATTATATCCTGAGCATGTTGATAGTGGCATCAGAGTCTATTGATACATGACTCTGTTTGGGGAGTGGGTGTCTGTGCCCAACAGAGCTCATGGTCCTGGTGGATATGTGGGTATTTACCCAGAGAAGGAAACATACCTGTAGACACTTGCATCATCTGTAATCAACTAACAGGATGTGATGTGCTCCTCAGAGGAGGATTGCTGCTAAAGGTAGCTACCGAGTTTCCGTAATAGCCAGTGTTGTCACTTCCATAACACAAATATTTACATGTGAGCATCACTGTCTAAAACATCTTCATAAGCAATAAACTAAATACAGTACTTGGTACTTGTAGTGCTGAATGCTCATACATGCATGTCCACTAGTCAGCTACTAGTGTTTACTAATGTCAGCTTTGTGTATGTGGCCATTCTGGGGGAATGTAATCTCTATGCCATGTACACTGCCAAACCCACCTAACACCATGCCTCACACATTGTTTTGGATGCAGCTACAGGGGTAATCTGGAAGGCAGCCCAGTCTACAGCCATGACTGGACTGGACAGTCATGAGGTGTAGGTTAATACATGCATTTCATCATCACAACCAACACATACCCTTATCAGAACACAGTAAGGACACCTACACACTAGAGAAACAGTGAATAGTTCATGGTCAGATCTAACCAGTTACCTGTTAACCTCCACTGTGGTACATCTGTTGCCTATGTTGGTGATGACCACTTCTAGTATGTTTCCACCCCTCATTAGGGAGGTTACCACCTGATATAGGGCATATCAGGTGATAAATTCCAGGAAAAGCTGGGCATGGAAGTGAGTACTGGAGTAAGTTTCCCAGTTAATGGTATGGTAGTTGACATCGACCAATGCCAGGGTGTGCGTTAGGACTATCATGTTCTCCACTGTCTCCAGGTAGATTGAGTGGTAGTCCTTGGTCATGGAGGTTGATCTGTAGCAGGCCACAGTTTATGTTGCAGTTGTGGCTGATGTTAGCTGCACATGGATGATCTCAGATGTATCATGCTGCCCCACTAACCTGGAGGTGTAAGTATCCCTGATGAATATGGATGCACCCCCTCCATGTCTGTGTCAGTCCATGTTCTGTGGCTGAAATATGTGGTATGGGTTGTAGTCTGGTAGGGCTGGTGTGCTCTCAGGACCCTTAAGACAGATCTCAGTTACTGCAGAGATGTTGATGTTGTCCATCCTGAGGAGTGCTGTGAGTGCATGCATGTTGTGATCACAACCTCTGGTGTTGAGTAGCATAACCCTCATTGATTCTGCTATTGTGCTGTTTATGGAGCTGGTATTCACCTTCAAGACTCTCCTAAATAAGGCACCATGGGGGCACCAATAGCCTTGGCCAGTATTCCAAAGCCTAAGGCTGACACATAGGCCAGTATGGTATTGTTGCATGCATGTTCTCCATCTGTGCTTCTTTTTCATCTCTCCTGTAGGTAACCTACTGGTAAGCAATAGAAAGCCTTAAACTTATACAAGTCTTCTAGCTTCCAAGATAGGCTTTTGGAGTGACTAAGTATCAGAGCTCTGTATGTTCTTGCTGTACTTAACTGTTTCCTGACTACATGGTGATTTCTCACTGTATATGGTGATCTGAAGGTCTGTTTATTCACATATTATGGCTGTGATGGCCTGCACTTTAGAGGTTCACAGATAGCCTACTTCCTGTCTGCTCAAGGGCAATTAGAAGCATAGCTACAGTGTGTTGGCTTTCTCCGCACCACTGATGAAGTAACTGAGCCTCTGTCAAGCATAGCCAATGAAGCAATTCCAGGCAGAGCTGCTGGAAGCTGTTGAAGACTGGGGTTGTAGAGGGTGATAGGGGCATTTAGTGATCTAAAGAGGGCATGTTAATGTGACAATTCAACACCATTTAATTTCCCCAACAGGTCTCGCAGCTATCAAACTGGACAGGCTCCCCACCCCCTGGCTGTATGGTTCTGGGATACATGATCCCAGGGGGTGTGTATTCTGTTACCCATTCACACAACAAGGTTTCCCTTGAAGTGTGTCAGTGAGGGGCTATGCCTAATGTAGTTAGGAATGTAATGTATTGTCTCACAGTACATTTGTTATATGTTGTTATTTCAAGAGTAAGTGAAGCTCAGTGGGTTTGGGGGCCTCCGCCCTTTGCTTAGCTTTGCTTATACATAGAAATCATCTAAATAGGAAATAGGCAGAAGCAACGTTAATGTCAACAGTGTAATGGTTACAGCATCTGCATAGTATCTGTGCATTCGAGGTCCCAATCCCAATAAAAGGCAGGGATGTTTATCATGTTCAAAAGTGTACCTTAACCACAGCTTGCATATATAGGTAGTAATCGTCTGTATAATAAACATTCGAAACACCCATATAAACCCATGTGTGCTGGAGAATGTAATGTTATGTAAGCACATAGTGAGATGCTACTTCATGTATATATCCTGAGTAGTTAGCGGATGTGGCCGTGTTTGCACGCACAGGTTATACGTTACAAAGTTTGTTTAACTGTGTTTAAACGCTGCTATAATGTCACACAAACACTTTTAAACATGCTTACAACTGCTTAAATGAGCCTTCTTCTGGTGTAAAAAAACATTTGTAAAGCATCACAGGTGTTGAACCCTGGACCATGCACACTATAGTCACCACTAAGCCATCTGAGGTGTACATATGTGTCACAGTCTTGAGACTACACCTTATACCATATGCATTCCACTGTAATGATCACAAATGGGACAGTTACTTTGTGTACATATGGACAGTACATTGTAATGTACTGCAGTTTGTGAACCAACACATTCCAGTCTACATATGTATTACTGTTACAAATTAATACAATATATATATATATATATATATATATATATACATATGCATGTCAGTGATGTCTGCACATATATATATATATATATATATATATATATATATATATATATATATATATATACTAAACAAAGCATAGATTAAGAAAAATAATGAATGGAGATGGAATAAAGTTATTTTAAATAATAGCCTGTAATTATTCATGAGGGGGTAGTAACATGATTGGAAATCACTAATGCACTTTAAATTTATTGGTTGAATTTGAATTGAGCTTGTATTTAAGCATCAATCAAATATTTTAATGATTGTCTGATGAAGTCCTGACTAGTGAGGGACGAAAACGCAAATACTGGAAAGAGCGTTAATGTACTGTCAACGTTGTACTTGTGGCTGTTTTTATCTCGTGGTATATTAAATTGAGTGAACTAAATCTTTCAGAGTTGCCTTCTTGTTCCTGGATACTTATTGGATTTTTTGAGTTACTAGTTCTTGTTCTTGGTGGATTTAATTGTAAGACTCCTCATGTACCAACACCTGCGCTCAGTGCATGTTGGATTCCATCAACTCCCATTACCTGGATCGCAGTAGTCACATAAACAGGGCTAACAGTATGCTACGCATAGTCAATCTCCAATGCCAATGTTATGTTTCCTAAGAGCAAAGTCGTGACTGTCATGGCACCCATGCAGATGGACAATGCATGTGCAAATGCTGAATCCTACACAAATGAACCTTAAGCAGTCACATACGTGCAGTGATTGTTTCATTGAAACAGAACCAAGATTCAACCAAACACAAACAAGAAGGCAAACTGGTGGTACCATGCTTTAAACTGTACCACAGAAGGTAGTAACTGTTGCAAGAGTGAACACACATGAGTGTAGGTGATCCCTGGTCAGACTCAGTAAGATGCAGATACACCATATAAAACCACACAAAGCTACTGTGAAACTAATCAGCCACATATTATGAGGCCAAGCACACAGCATTCTATAGCTGTGTCATTAATTGTAATGGCAACGAAAAGACCTGCAGTGCTGCACAGCACTATGGCATGGGAACTACTGCACCTACAGAAATAGTACCTGTTCATCCAGACAGGGTCTTGGAGAACCTACACCCATTCCCACCTCCCCTCCCCCAACAGGTACACTTAGTAATATTAATATATCCATGTACACTACAAGGCCCTTGTAATAACAACTATGCAGGTACAAGCTGCACTCTCTAAAGCCATACATACAGCTTTCATGGGACCTGTCAACATCCTAGGGTGTATCCTACACAAATGTAAAAACAAACAACTATCCACATACACATCATGTTCAATCATAGCTCCATGTCAGGCTGTGTACACACCGGATGATGCACAGCAACAGTTATCACACCCCACAAAGGGGGAGACACCATTGATAATGGGAAATAGTGCACAACTACCCTGCTGAGTCTGGTCAGTAAGGCCATGAACCGTGATCAATGTATTTGATGTACTCTGTACAGATGTAGATGACAGTAGGGTTGATTAACACTGCATATCATGACCTTGCCAGGTCGTAGGACACCATCACCCATACTGTGTTCCAGCTACACTCAGTAAACTAGGTGTATATTCCTATGTCACAGGAGTGGTTGGCAACTGGACTGCTGGCAGGACCAACACTACAGAAGGTGTCTGACTAATACACGCACATCAAACCAGTGCCAACCAGAGTAATACAGGGTTCATTCCTGGTACACCCCTCTTTGTTATCTATACCACACAGACTAACACAGAAGGCATCTGCCTACTGAAGTTTGCAAATGACTATGAACTAGGAGCAATAATTGACTCAGTGTGTGCTGCATTCAACATATAGAGGGGTATTTGTGTGTCAGATGTGTGGTGTGTGATGTATGGCCACAATATGACAGCTAAGTATTGCGTTGTTATCCCCTATGTTAAAAACCCTGTACCCATGAACTACCACCTAGGCAGCAGTCAACATAATGGAAACTGTGTGTGTATGGGATGCAGCTGTACAGTAGTCTTTCCTTTGATAGTTACTTCACCACACCAGTCAGGTAGTTGTATGTGGCACCCCTAATCATGACAGGGTGCCATCCAGGAATATAGAGATAATTGCTCAGCCATACTCAGCACTCATGTGACCCATAATAGATCACATATTTCCTTTAAGGGTTATTGACCATGTGTAGATGGCCTACACTGCCCTTCCCAATCCCTAGCTCCACTATGTAGCATGCTGCCTACCCTAAATAAAGCCATGTACAACCCAGAGGTGTTGGACATGCTATACTTAAAACATCCTGATCCCAAATAAACACATACTTCATGGACATCCACCTTTCTAGTACAAGGATCACAACATGCCTGACAGATCTCTGTCCCATACGCTTAACATACTCTTGCCATACTATGCATCCCTATCCAGCGAAGCTGCACATCGCCCCTCTCTGTAACATGGTGTGATGACTGCATGCCAAATATATCAGTAACCCTGTAGATCAGTTCTGTGGCACTGCTTGAATTGGCCACTGAAACTTACCTGTCTGTTGCTTACAGCTAGGTAACCGGTCTGCCTAGGCTCCTAAATGACCCAGGGCATATAGACTACTAGATCACTATGACCATACATGCAGTTGATATCCAACCCTACAAATACCATCAGGCTAGCTATTGTCCCATGTGTTACACATGTGCAACACAGGCAATACGTGGCAGGATGCTACACAGCTGTACAGTGCCATGTAGATGTATATGGCAAAACACATTCATGCTTGCAAGTCTGCAGGGTCACAGGTCATGTCCCTAATGGCTATATATGACTATATATGTGACATATACACAGCATTAAGGTCAATTGCATGAATGTGAACACATCCAGGCATGTGCTGATAGATAAAGACACCAGTACAGGCAAACAGACATGCCCACATCAAGACAACATTCACATGGAGTATGAGCAGTGTAATCACATGACACACACATATATGGCGATAACATCACATTATCAGTAAGTGTTAAATGTGTGTGACTTATACATGTCAGTGGTGTTAGTGTCATGTAGATTTGCAAAGACTTATTTGTAATCTTAATAAATGTGATACACATGTATGTTCAGCTGTACTTCTGTACTTCTCTGTGAGTTACTGTGACCTGTCTCCATTATTATGTCTTCCAGGAATGCCATGTAGCAGGCTGCCAGTATACACCCGCTTGGAGGACGAGGTCCTCATCCCATACCTACTTGACAACCATACAACACTCTTCAGCCATGTGCCACAGGATGCACAGCAGCAGGATGCCCTGTGGGAGGAACTCCACAGGAGGGTAAATGATGTTGGCAGTCACAATTGCACCTATCAGCAGGTGTGCTGACACTGCACTGACCTCATAAGATGGGCAAAACAGCGTGCTAATGCAATTGCAACAGGTGCAACAGGTGGGGGGCTACTCACCCAGCCCCCACTCACACGTACCGAGGAGCTACTGGCCTTCCTGGGGACACCTGCAGACCTCCATCCACAAGTTTTAGCTGGTATTGTGGTGGTGGGTGTCTCTCAACCACCAAGCCTGGAGTTGCCTGGTAAGTCAGTACTGCACATACAACACAACTATAGTTCACATAGTTACACATGTTACTGTACAATATGTAATGTAACATCATATGCAAGGCATGTATGCACACATGCCACATACTATAGTCTGCTACTCTGTGTATGCACAGATGTGCATACTCCATAGTATAGTATATTGTACTGGCTTATGGACATTGCACCCTGTAGCTATCACACAGGTGTGGATAATGGTCTTACTGCTGTGACACTCCTGTTTACGTACCTCTGGTGTTTTGCAGCGACAGCAGCCTGTGTCAGGTGTGATTGTTATTATTTACCAGGCTTGGAAATCACAAAGCAGGCTGGGGTTAGAAGAAACAAGGATAAAATGTATTCTTAAGTGCTTTCGTCACAGATTACAGTTGTCTTCTTCAGAAAAAACAGACCCCGGATTCACAAATCCTCTGTGTAAGACTAAATAAGTCTTACTCGGAGGCTGCAGTTGAACAGTTGAACGGTATGACGTCAGCGTTCCAAGATTATTCATGAGGGCATGCTGACTCAACTGCAAGTCTAACACGGATCGTGCAGGAAAGCAGGGGGCGTGTCCGACTGCCGAGCAGTCTAAAGGTCCACGCCCCTGCAAGTGTCCGAAATGCCAAATGTCAACACACAAGAGTGAGTCCGCTCAAATGTCCATGTACCCAACACTACACTCCCTGACATTGTAAACCCCCAGCACAGTTATAAAAAGTAAAACATTTTTTTTTTTTTTCTAATTCCCAATGTAGCTGCCCGTATTTGTACGTGTGTGCGCGGTTGTGCCCATTGCTTAGCTGCAGTTAGCAATCCCAACATGGAAGAGCATAAGAAGGAATGTTTATGCAAATTACGCCAAATAGCAATAGTGTAATGGTAGAGCGTTTGCACAAAGAGGAGGCATTCACGGTTCGAGTCCCACCGCTCCCCTTCCTATTTATGTTCTAAATTAGTATATGAAATAATTCCTGACATATATGATTAAAATTTTACTAAAAAGCATTGAAATGGCCTATGTATCAGTGAACAAAATATATATTTATAAAGGATCCTGACATATAATTACCCACAGTTAAGCAGTGCTTTACCTAGTGCAATATAGTTGCCCACAGTTAAGCAGCACTATACCCAGTGCAATATAGGTGCCCGTAGTTAAGCAGCGCTTTACCCAGCGCAATGTAGTTGCTCATAGCTAAATAGTGCTTTACCCAGCGCAATAGATTTGCGCTGAGGTGCACATCGCGCCAACCAGCGCACCATAGGACAATGTGGAGCAACGAAGAGCAAAGTTGAAAAAACACAGCCACACCCCCTAGCCTGTCTGGACAGTAGTAAAATAAAATGCAATGACAAGGTTCAAATCCAGGACTCTGTGCACCATAATCAAAGTACTGAACCACTAAGCCATGACAGCTTAGGATAAACAGCCACTGTTAACATACATATACTTATAAATGGTAGATTAACCATTACTAAGCAGGTCTGCAGTCAGCCGAGAATTTTCAAAAATGGCCAATCTCAAAAAGTGTGGGGAATATGGCATATTTAAGCCCCATAGACGGGAATACTCACCATAACTGATTGTAGCTCCCATTTGCAGTTAGAATGGCTGGTGCTGGAGAGGGTACATGCTTTTGAGCGCAACACTGGGGCATCGAGGAGTTGAAATACATGGTTTGGCTCCTTGTCCACCATCATGAGTCAAGACTCCTGCAGGGCCAGTTCCTAGGAACGGAGTACAAGGCAGAGGCTTGGAATCGGTTAGCTCATGACCTCATCAGTGTCACAGGCGTTCCTCGGACTGGTGAGCAGGTCCGTCACCACCATGCAGACCTGAAGAGAAGGAAGCAGGACCTACTGAACCAATGGATACAGGCGGCCAGTGGGATGCAAGATGCCCCAATACTGAGTAGGTAGCCATGGAATGCAGTATGTAAGGTGTCTGTGCTGCAAATCAGCAAGCCTATGCAGATAGGCTGCTAAGGCTGTACCACCAGGCCGGTTAGTGATTATTCTGCATGTATTGTTATATAAAATAGGTGAGAGAGCCTGAAAAAAAGTGTTGTAGCCCAATAATACAGCCATAAAATGCCCTGAATAAGTCCTCTGCATGTACTGTTATATAAAATAAGTCAGAGAGCTAGAAAAAGAGTGTAGTAACGCATTAAGAAAGGTAAAATATGTCCAGAATAATATCTCTGCAGGTACTGTCATATAAAATAAGTGAGCGAGCCTGAAAAAGACTTTTCTAACCTATTAATAAAGGTATAATATGTCTTGAATATGTCTTCCATATGCACTGTAATATCAAATAAAGGAGAGAGTCTGTGGAAAAGTGTGTAATGTACTTAATAAAGGTAAAAAACCTGGAGTGTGACTGTGTCACTTACTTTGAAATGTTGTTGTACCCTTGCATTATACAAATAGTACTGTTTTAATAAGTGCTGGCAACCCACAGTTGGGCAGTCCCATCTAAAGTGGTTGATGCAAGTGCTAGTAGCTGTGAAGCATATATACAGTCCTCAACAGTCAGTTACTGGCTGGCATGCATAAGTAAATCTGGCACACGAGTTGCTTGCTAATTAGATCCCTAGAAATGTGAGTGTGCTACACGAAATGTAGGGTTCTGTACAAATCTAACTGAAAATGTCATGTGAACACATTCAGATATGTAGATAAAGAAATATAAATACAATCAATAAATATGTAGCAGTAACATCTGCATCCTGGACAGTTAGTATGTCAGATATAGGTCAGGTATATAATGAACTAGCCAAACCCATTACACAACCTAATGCATGTTGCCAAGTGTAATAATACATGTAGGGGATATACACCTGCAGTCAATAGGAATGTAGTGTAGACTAAAAGTACTTATAAGATGTTAATTGAGGTTTCTTTCTACATCCTACTGTATGTGCATAAACAATGCAATTCCCCAACTCAATGGGTATGTCTAATCTCAAAACATTTTTTGGGACATATGTCCTATTGTTTTATAAATATCTGCATTCACTTTGATGTATGTGCCCTGTTCAAACACCACTATCATGGTGGCCTGTTGCCACCAATCATCCCTGCATGCTGTTGGAATGTCCACTGTTGTTCAATATATGCATGTGTTATGCTTGCTGTTCAACTGTTGGAACCTTGGTGTGTTGGGTTAATGGGAATATTACTGCATGCTGTTACAACTAATTTGGAATTCTGTTGTTTATGTTGTAATTAAACACACCTAATCACAGACCGTATGGGAAGGCCGGTCCCAGCGGACCCACCTGTCCCTCCTCAGCTGGCGAGTGCACCTGGCACCAGCAGGTCCAGTGCCCAGCCCGGGCTCCCCTACTTCATTGGTCCTGTGCCACCTTTGGGTGGAAGTGCTGCAGGGGATGGGGCTCGTCCCCCCATGCAAGCGTGGGTGGAGAAGGGCCACATGTCACCATTTGAAGGGTCTGGGTTGTGGTGCATAGGGAGATCCAGCGTTCAGTCGCTGATCCCCTATGCCAGCTCGAGGCGAAAGTGGCTCATCTCAAGGGTGAGCCTGCCCGTCCTACGCAGCCCCCAGCATAGCCACCCTTGGGGCTGTGAAGGTGCAGTAGTGACTGCCCATGGGTGGGGATCTCAGTTCCACTGTTACCATCTGTGGGCTCATGAGCTTGCGATTTCCAAACATCCATCCCTGTCAATTGTGTTCACCCACTCCATATGTCATACACTGCCTCTGTATGCTTCTTGTTTGTCTTGTCTGTTTACCTCCCCAACCTACCTCCCCAAATATACCTACTTCCTCTACCTCACTTTCCACTCTCACTTGAAAAAAAAAAAAAGGGGCAATCTGTACCCACAAAAAAATTACACCCCATAAATAGCTGCCCATTTCGCACACATGTCTGCTCAACATGTAAACTGATAATTCCAACTGGCAGCACAACATACTTTGTTGTCCTCACCCCTCTCTCAGGGGTGGAAGGTTTTATATTTCACTCCAAAGTTATTGCACATGCACAGCTGTTGCTGGTAAAGAAATGGGCAGCTATGGACCTTCCCTACACCCGCCCTGCACATCCTGAGCTTGCTTCCCTACTGTCTTTCCCTCTTTGTGCCCCATTTTTCACCACTTTCCTATCTCCCCATTTTTTTTCTTTCAAAGAAATTAGCGTCGGGGTTAGCGGGAGTAAGCACTTTTAAGCAGTAGTAAGCAGGATTAAGCGACTGTGCGCTTAGCTAAGCATCGCTAAGCGTCGCACAAACCCATGCAAACCCGCTTACAACTGCTTAAAAGTGCCTTAGTGACTCTATGTCAAGGCCCTTTTTCTGCTCAGCAGCAAAATAAAATACCTCTGCCAGTCTCAAACCCCAGACCACTGACACAATAGACTGCATGAATTACCACTAAGCCACAGCAGATATACAATAACCTGGTGCTCAAATAAATATATACATGCATTACAATGACTGAATGTAAAGGAAAAATAGGAAGGCCATAACACAAAGCTTGTTCTGTGGATCTTTACCAGCAATTGTTGTGGAATGCATTACATGAGGGTTATATGAGAAGCAGCCATTCTAGCAGCAAATAATGTTACAGAGGCACTTTACAACCTCCACACAGTATCATAGCAGGACAAACAGTGGCAAATCTGATTAGGGCAGAGGCCATACTACCTAACTGTGACTACTTTACAGGGATGTCCCTGATTGTGAAACATATTTAAGCTGTGTCCCTCTGAATCCCTCTGAAAAGTACTGACGTCAGTCAGAAAGATGGGGTATTACACAATGAATACTGACAATAATAACAGTTGACACTGCTTGTACTTCATAAAAGGAGTATGAATCCATATGCAGTGCTTCACACAAATCTACACTTACTGTCTCTATTATGTGTAAGGTGTACTTCACTTTTAACTATCTATCCCTGACTCCATGCAAAGATGTATCTGAGTGTTTCATAGGCATGGCAGAGGCACAAACACACAAGCATAGCAGCTATCATGCTGTTACACACTCTGCAAATAGCTTTGGTAGGACTTCCACAAGCATAACCTAATGTAGGAGTACAACACAGAAATACCAAAGGATGTAGCCATGTACTGGTAGTAACTGACTGTAACAATGCCATTGTACTAGTGATGAAAACACCTGTGGGTTGCACAGACAAAGAATAACAGTGTAACATTTGACTACCATCTGGATAGGTTCACAGTTGGGAACTATGTAGACAGACCACATGCTTTGATAAACTAACAGGTACACACCACTCCTTTAAGTCCAATAAGATAACATTCACACAATAATACGTAATGCTCTCTGTATGTCAGCAACCCCCCACACACACACTTTAAATACACTTGTGTGTTTAGGGTCTACCAAGGATGTAGGTAGGCATACACAGTACTGGAATTGTCCAGTTGTCCTGTGAGCCCTGTGCTAATGTCAACAGCAAAACCACAAACCCTGCAGAAGTGAGTACATACATATTCACAGTATAACAGTTCATAAACAGTTCATGTGCCAAAAGAATACTTCTCAATAACTACATTTGTATGGCAGTTAATTATATGAGTAGAAAAGAAACTACATAGTCACATAAATGTTGTGTAAGCATTTGTAGGGGTGAGTTAAACTCTACACTGATAGCTCTGTACTGCAAGTGGCAACAGTCATGTCTGAGTACATGTACATCACTGTCTACACCTCTAGCTTCAGATATAAGAAGTATACCAACCTTCTGACTTACACAACAGTGTCCACAGCAAACAAGAATGGGCCCCACTCTGGAAATCTGAAAGGGCTATGCCTACATACCTTAGCAATTTATAGCATTGGGTTGCTATGACAGTGAGTACTGCAATTACCACACAGCAGGCTGTATGCATTTACCAAATGCTGGGCACCAATTGGTGCAGCGGGCATCACATGCACATGCACAGATACCTATAAAAGCAGACTGCACTTGCTATCCCCACATGCAATCATTACATTGCACATGTCAGCAACTCTAGAACCCCAGGAGAGTAGTGACAAACTTTATTACTTAATAAAGAAATCTTTACTTAAGTAAATAATATATTTACTTGTTTATAACCTAAATATATTAATTAAGAAAAAAAACTTAATAGCCGATAATAACAACTAACTAAAAAACTTTACTTAATAAATAAAAAAAAAATTGAAAAGCATACACAGACTGACCTGAAAGTGAGTAACAGGTATATAACATATGTAGTTACCAGCAAGTAGTAGATGTTTATGAATAGTACTGTACATACTCAGAAACATGCATATGTGGCAGCAGTAGGTATGTATGCAGTGATGCCATGCATAACTACTGCCATGGACAAATTAGTGTGTAGCTGTGTGCAGTGGGACATAATTGTGACATATGTATCTCAGCATTATATGTCGAACATCTGAACATGTTATCTATGGTCTGTACAGTACTGCATATAATGGCAGTTTGGGGGAGTAGTGCAAACACATATATAAACTTGGATGTCACAGAGTAAGATATGCATGACTTAGCATTGACAACTGCTGTACCAGGCTAGTATAGTAATGTTAGCATTTGCAGCTATATATACTCCCTGTACTATTACTGTATGCACACATGTGACAACTGTCCATGTTGTAGCAAGGCCCAACAGGTCATCTGTGAGGTGTACGGACTTACAACAGTGTGGACCCTGTGTGTGTATGGCACACACATATGGAGAGATATTTATGTGTCTGATAAATTAGCATCTGAACATGTGTACAGAGCAAGGGACATACTGTAACTGTTTGTGAAGGGTGGACATTTATATGTTGGTGCAGGTTATGTGCATATTTATATGTAGGTTGTAGTGTGTGGCAAACAAGACAGCATATAGTGCTGGCATATGACATGTGGTGTTTAAACGCCATGGGTATGATTTGTTAGGTTTTTAGTCTTCCAGACAGGGGGTCCTGCTAAACGTACATGGGCTGAGAATACCTTCCATGCATTCTGCACAAGACTATGCAATATCATTACATAACTGCATCCCTCTCAACCTTTACATAATTGATATTCCCACCATGAAAGGTGGACTGTATATGTGCCTATATGTATATCTATATGTACACCAATGGATGTTCATATGTACGCTCAAGCTCAATGTTGTAAATGTATTGCCATCCCTTTTGTTAATAACCCTGTACCCATGAACTACCACATAGGTGGTAGTCTACTCAACACCGAAAGTGTGATAAGATACTACAGAACACAGGTGGGCAGTAGGTGTCCCTATTGATAATCACAGTGCCGCACTAGTCATATAAACTGAGTACGGTCCACATGTCATCAGAAAATGTGTGTCATCCATGGAAAAAGAGGTCAGTGTTCCACTGTACTCATCAGTCCTAACACCCATCATAGAGTACATTGGCCCTGTTGGTATGTACCTCAGAAGACATCCACAGCAACTGTAGACACCAGGCACATACCTCACAAAGAGTATTACCGGACTCAAACAGATGCCCTGTGCAGACTGTCTTACAAAACCACAGCTACACTGTGTCGCATACCGCCTACCCAGAGGCAACCTCTGCCTAACATACAAAGCTATGCCAAACCCACAGGTGTTGGACATGCTCCATATAAACAGATTAAACTCCATACAAGCTGCACACTGTACTGATCTAAACCCTGTAATGTCAAAAAACAGAACATGCTGGAGTGGTACATTATCATCTCAGACACATACCATACTCTGGAACTAACCACCTATCAATAGCAAATGAAGGTCCTCATTAGCAGTTGTCATGAATAATCATGATGAGTGGATGTGAGATAGGAAACACAACCAGGGAATCACCTCTGTGGCTCTGCATGAAAGGGGCACATGAACCTACATTACATGGGTGTTGAAGGGCAGGGTACCTTATGGCTAGGCTTCCATAGGCCCTACGGATAATAGCCTATTAGCTACCTAGGACCCAATACACACACGCATGTACTTGTTGCATTACTTGCTATGTGAGTTTGACTGGGTGTGATGGTGAATGTGTAGGCGAATGTGTCAAAGTTGTGTATATGTGTGATAGCCTAGTGGGAAACTGTGTATATCATGTATGTAGTGTTGTAGCTCTAATCCCAGCAAAAGATACATATGCTATTGCTAGGCAGGAAAAGCAGTAAGGCATACAATGTGATGTAGTCCCATGGTCTTGACCGGAGTGTGCTACTGTAGGCTTAAGCAGTACATGTATGGTTATTGATTGTTAACACTAGTGAATACAAATCCTGTATGAACTGTAGTACTACTTGAAGCTGTAGGCCTAAACAGCACAGTATCGTTTATATCCACATTGCTTGGAAACACTGTTTTGTTTGTTACCTGTAGTCCTCACACATTACATACCTCAGTCATGAGGTTTTGTAGGTGCTGACACACAGTACTGTATGTTACACAGGTAAAACTAATCTGGGTTGCCATACCTTTGTGTCTTGTAGGTATGTCTGATGTGTGTGTGGGTATGCCTGTAACATGGCCTTGGTGGTATGTGTGTCACAGGATATATGTGCATATCTAGCAACATGTATAGTGTAGTACAGCAGTATGCCACCTATAGTGATGAATGTGCACATTTGTTACTGAGGGGTTTGCTATCAACAAGTAGCGTGGTGTACTGGTAGTACTTTAACTGCACTTTACATTCATTTCAATGGATGACAAATGTCTGCATGCATTAGCTTCATATACACCCCCTGTGGCTAGGTGGTGCATTGTGTTGCATACAGTGTGCCATGTACTGTTGTATAGTCTTACATACTGGTTTCACTTTGTTGCTGTGCAGAACATATGTGCCAGGCACTGTCAGGCAGTTGTGGGCTGAGCAGTCCTATGTGGTATTAAAGGTGTGTATCTACTGACAGCCAATAGGTTGCTATATATGGCATTTCATTGATGTCTGTACTTTAGCATGTTAAGTGTGCCACATGACTTGCTCACAATTACTGTTTTATTGTCTTCCAGGAATACGTCTCACAACAGGAAATCTGCCTATTCCCCTGAGGAGGAGGAGGTCATCTTTGATGCCCTGATACATCATTACAACCTGCTGTTTTCCAGATCCAGCCAGGACCACCATGGATGCACTGCATTGTGGCAGGATGTTGTCCGTTGGGTGAATGATGTAGGCATGCATAACCAGACATATGAGCAGGTGCTGCAGTGATTTAATCAGACATGAACGGCAGCATGCCTCCGATGTCCACAGACAACAGCTTGCCACAGGTGGTAGTGCATCAACACCCCCCCCTCACCAGAGTGGAAGAGCTGCTCCTCAGTGTGGTGGCTCCTGGCCAGCCAATACAACGGACATGTCTCATTATGAAGGCCGGAGTCACCCAGCATGTAGATACAGAGCGTGCAGGTAACATGGCATATCTGTAGACTACTGTTAGATAAATTGTTAGAACATGCATTTATCAGATGTGTACTGTGTATTCAGAAGATTTGGAGCCTGGTGTCATGCAATACTGATAATTTGGAACATAATTTGTATGCCTGTGACTGTCACCTCTTGTACTACTGTGAAATTGCAAACACACAGCAGCAATGCCATAGTTGTTGACACTGACAAACTGTCTCATATCCTTGTAGGTTCCTCTGGTGAGATAGCAAGACAGCACACACATGCAGGTGAGTGTTCTACATTTAATATAGCATATAACATGCGCATGTTATAGGAGACTTGTAGGCCATATACACATGTAAAACACCTACACATAATGCATGCTCTGCATGTTCTCTGTGGGACTATGCACATCCCAGTAACATGAGTATCTGCCTCAAACACATGCAATACACAGAGCATCCCAACCAATTGTGGTACACTGAAGTGGACATTGTATAGGCAAAGTCAATACACATGCACACAACATACACCACTTTGTCATATGCAGTAAGTGTTAATATGATACACATGGTGTATGTAGACATCTGCTTTAAGGTCATACTCCAGTATCCCAAATGTCATCAACACAGCACACATACTATACCTGAGGGGTAGAGGCCTATCATGGGACGGTGTGACACGCTTCAACACACAACACATTCATGTTAGGCAATGCTCCCTATTGAACACCTTACACACCCATGTAACAACTGACTGTGAAATGGTTAATATAGCCAAAGTGGTGCAGGTCAGGTACAGCAAGATAGTTGCCAGTGTGACATACATTAGTGGCTTTGAGTGACCACATGATGCTGCCTGATGATGGCTCATGGTACAACACAACATCCAGTTACAGTAACTACAGTACTACACATAGCATTCATTGCTATACACCTGACAGTTGTGTGCATCTGGCCATGGTATGTATACCTATGAGTGATGGTGCACAAGACATGGGAAAGCATTTCAGACTTGCGCAGCAATGTTGTGTCCATGTACACATTGTGTTCCAAGGTGAGGCCAATCATTGAACAACACACATGGATCAACGACATGTATACTGTTATCAACAAGGACTCTCCACACTCGCACTGCATGCTGTTGAGCAACACACATCCTGCATGTTGACACATGTGATAGGACTCTTTGGCTTGTGATACTGTACTGCACCATCAACCACTAATGAATATGTTCCGTACTGCTGTTGGTGTGTGTGTCAACTTGACTGAGTAGTGCATGTGTGCATGTGTGCATGTGTGCATGTGTGCATGTGTGCATGTGTACACGTGTACATGTGTACACGTGTACATGTGTACATGTGTACATGTGTTCATGTGTGCTAACATCCTGTACAGATTGTGAAGTGTGTTTCCTGTCTTCCTTTCACAGGTGCTGAGGTATTGTTGGATGAGTGCAGCAGGGAACCCGAGGTCACTGCCACAAATAGTGGACATGATGACATGTGCAGTGGCACAGGCAGGTTTGTCAGGGTCTGTCGTTGGTCCGCCAATCGACAGTACGCAGCTGTCCTCCCCATCTATGCACACATTCATACTGCCGATATATCCCTCAACACCAATGGCCTTAGCGGAGGAACAACATACAATAGGCATCAACCAGGATAGTGTGGTATCTATGGCACATGCAACCCCAGACAGCAGCCATACCCAGACACCTGGCATTGTACCACATAGGCATATGTCCAGGGGTTCTCGTGGGAGCACTGTTGGTTGTAATGCCCCTGGCAGACGTGCCCCCACAGGTCTCAAAACCTCAGCTATGTTCTGGGCTGTAATGCAGGCAAAGGCACGTATGGAACGGTACACCAGGCAGGGAGTAAGGGCGCAGAGGGCTCACAACACCGCTATCAATGACTGCATCCGTGACCTTGCCAGTGCCATCCGTAATTACACCAAGGTCATTGATAGACATTGGGGGGAGACACTAGATGTCCTCCGCAATGTAATGTCCATGTGCCAGGACAGTGTAGGACAGCTGAGATTTCGATGTGGACATATGCCAGCAACATCATCAGCTGGTACTCATCGCGGACGACACATAAGTCCCAGTCGCTCCCGTAGTGGGAGTACCAGCTCCAGCAATGTTGGGGCTGGGCTGTCAATAGTACGTCCTAGACAACCACGTGCACGTGGCTCTGGCCAGTCTCAGCAGGGACATGGGTCTAGTCGACATCCCTCTGCCTCTGACGATAGTACCCAGTCTGGCCTGGTACCCGATACTGTCCGTGGCACCCCTGGCAGGCACAGGTACTGTGTCTGTGGCCGGAGACAGTGATCTGTACAGCCTGGCAGGTACAGTCCGTGGCTGTTCCACAACCTCCCATATGTGGCATCTACAAAGTGGAACTGTGTGCATGCAGACACACACACATAAACCAAACACCTAGGGCTAACACATACACACACACATTACTCCAACATTGATCCATACTGTACTGTTGTCCCTCACACATACACAAACACACACACATACATGTCGATTGGATGGGTCATTGTTGGGCTCTGGCAAACCAATAACACACCCTGTGCATATGATGAAACTGTGCCACCTCCTGTCATCTGTGACAATGATGCAGGAACAGGCTTACATGGTGCTGATGCACAGGATGACCTAATAGCAGTGTAGCAATGTTAGCATGCTGTCAACAGCAAAGTGTACTGATATCCTTGTAGGTATATCTGAGCAGGCATGATGCATTAAAGCTATGATTGTCAATGTAGTATTGTTTACATCAGTGTTAATTCCAAGACTGTATTGTCCCCCCATGTGCCACTTGGCTGATGTGTGCGGTACTGGCAGCATATGTTGGTGAGTGGATGGTACATTTGTGATGTGTGCAGTACAGATTTGCAGATGTACATTTGTGAACATGGTGGAGGTGCACCCTCTGCATGTATGTGCATAGTGGACACATGGGATGGGTGACATGCCCTGTATTACACAGTGTTAACACTTCATATTTCCTATTGGTGGCCAGTATGCATTTTACTACACATATGTTACAACTTGGGTACACATGTGTGTATGACATGGTTTGACACTATGCTGTGGGTGATACTGTTTATATCGCTCATCGTTTTGCATTCTGGTAGTATACATAACCTCAACAGCCTGATTTTACCCAATTGTTAGATGATGTCTTGACAACTGACACACAGATGTAGGATACACAGTAGCATTTGAGTCCTTCTGGTACTATACTATACCAGTAACCAGTGGTATTGCCCGCCACCCATCCTGGTCTGGCATGTAGCCGGCCCATAGTACAAACACACAAACACACCATCTGGATATGGCCTTTGAGATCTGCTGCAGCATGCTGTGGCCTACAATGCATTCTCCAGACTTATGCTCCTTATCCTCCAAGGGGAGAACAGACAGACAGTACCTGTTGATCAACCCATGCTGTAAAAGCTATAAGCCAACTATAGCATAGTCATCAACATATATACATACTATATATGACAACAGTACCACATTGTTAGCTCCAACATGTGTACCAGGGGTACCGATGTTACAGCAGCCACATGTTATGTCATCTGTCGTTTGGTATTCACATTTCCAAAGGTATGCTGATGTCCCTCAGTGCATCACATAAGCATGAAGGGGTCTGTATGCATATCCACGGAGTTGTTGTACACCTATAATGAATGGCTATTATTGACAGACTGTGTTGTGTTTGAACATGTCTGACATATACCCCAGGCATGAAACCTCACTCACACTATACTATAGAAACTGTCATGGGTGTGTGTGACAAAGATGACCTAGGCCACAGATCACTACAGTGGCTGGCCTTGCCACATACATACATATGTGACCTAAGGTCTGAGAAGCAGCAGCACAGACTGTCAATGGTAACAGATGTATTCGTGTAGAAAGCAGGCTTCACACCTATGAACTAATTGAGGTCACATGTACATATATATATTTGCCACATAGATAACAATTGAGGTCACATGTACATATATGTATTTGCCACACAGATACCTGAAGTGTGCAATGCACATACTGTTGTTTTACTGATATGTCATACAATTGTAAAAGCAAAACCCACAACACATTGACCAACAGTGTCACACACACACACTGAGCAATTGCAGGATTCAAACCCCTACCTAACTATGTTATGATACTACAGAGATCCGCATTAACATGACGCGCTATATGCTTTACTGGAAGTTTTCATTTCCACTGTTACCACACACACACACAGACACACACACACAGACACACACACACACACACACACACACACACACACACACACACACACACACACACACACACACACTGAGAAATTGCAGGATTCAAACCCCTACCTAACTATGTTATGATACTACAGAGATACGCATTAATACGACACACTATATGCTTTGCTGGGAGTTTTCATCTCCACTGCTGTATTTGTGGGAGACTGACATCATCAGACTTGCCAAAGAAGAATCTACCTCTTTTAATGTGTTTTCCTAGTCTCCAAAAAGGGCACTCCTCTCACAGGAAATCACACACACATAAACATTAAGCAATTGCAGCATTCAAACCCTTACCTAACTATGTTATGATACTACAGAGATACGCATTAACATGACGCGCTATATGCTTTACTGGGTGTTTTCTTTTCTCCTGCTATATTTGTAGGATGCTGACATCATCAGACTGGACATGGTAATGTGTGTGCACTTTGGTTTAGGCAATCCCAGGAATGAACCATGTGGGTCAGCAGGTGTTAACAGCTTGAACAGGACTCCACAGTTCTTAGCCTGTGTGATCTCTCTGTGGACAAATTGCCATTCCTTCATATGACAATACATATTTATGTACAGGTTGTTGATTTTGTGGATACAACATGTGTCTGATGTTGATAAAGGGCTATTCAGAGTCTATGTGGGATGTGTGCAGCTCCCTTCAGTGATGTGTGTCCTGGGTGGCTGCCTTGCAAACAGTCTAGCAGGTTTGGGAACCATGATCTGCCCATGATCATACCACAGTTGGTAGGGCTATGTGTTTGTCGGCTTCTAATAGCTCTGTTTATGACTTCAGTCATGATGGACTCAATGGCCTTGCAGATCAGACATCATAGGCTTATAGGACTATAGTTCCCATGGTCTGTTGTGCAACAACACTTGTGGGGTGTGCCATATGTTGCTGTAACACATTCAACAGTTTCAGATCCTGTAGAGAGGGTGAGGCTCAACAGACTGTTCAGGTGCAGGGTCTGTTTGTTCTGTAGTTCACTTATGACACATATAGGGAAACAATGTAATCCAATTAATGGCATGTTTTCAGCTTTGGAAGGAGCTGTTTACCCATTCTACATGTGATATCTCCTGGTATGATGATAGGGATATTTGTCAGTGGGAGGTGGGTATGTATGTATGGGTCTGTCTGATAGGATGTCAGCATTGTTAGTCAGGTGCAGTTGACCCTGACTCAGGACATATATGAGTGTACATTGCTGTGTATGACATAGCTGAAGGAAGTGTCATGGTTCTGTCTGGACTCCTTCGCAGATAATCTTTCCAAAACACCAACAAACCTGAGCACTAAACCCCTGTTATACACTTTTACACACTTAACACCCTACTGATCCCTTTTGATCAGTCAACAGAGAGTATGTCATCATAATATCCTGGCATGTCCAAAGGTTGGATTCGTGTGTACTCTACAGTCCAGCTGGTGAATATGGGACTTTTGAGGCAATGTTACAACTGGCTTATGTACACAGATAACCCTCACCTCCTCCCAACAAACTCAGATATATGTGAGAAACGCAACTATATAGACAAACAGGAGGCTGAGCTCTCTCGACCCATGACCGGCAAAGTCTATCAGATGGTGAAGGTAACCACACACACCACAAATCCAGTCTCACATAGACCTATAGCAACAGCAAACAAAATACATGACCACACATATACATACTCGGAGGCTCTAAATAATATCTGCCTAAGCAGCAGACACCTCCTAAGCAGACACCCAAACAACTGCTACCCCACAACAATACCCACATATCACATGGTTCACAAAGTCAGTGTGCCACACAGTCACTGCCCTTAGGGCTAGACAACACACCTACTACACTTGTAATAGGTGACTCTATTGTCAGGCACACTGATGTCACACTCACCAGGCTGAACAAGGAGAAGGACACTTTGAGCTGTCTGTCGGGTGGCAGGTTCCGCCACATTACACATGCACTCAGGTCACTCCAAAGCAAGTACAAATATGGCTCCATCATTTTCCATGCTGGTGTGAATGACCTCAGACGTTCCTCCCGGGACTACATGACAAGCGACATAGAGGAGCTCTCTGATCATGTAACCCAAGCCAGTATGACCCTGACCTTGTGTAGCATCTTACCCTCACCAAGAATGATGGCACAGTATACAGACAAGCTGATCAATTTTAACAGTTGGCTAACATATTGGTGTCATTCAAAGGGGATCCAGTGTCTGTCAGCCTGGGATGACATGCTTGACATGCCATGTAGCTTCGCTTTGGACAGCTTGCACCTGTCACCCCTGGACTTTCGAATACTGGCTAAGGCTGTTGCCACCCCCACAGGGCCTTTTATGGGCAAGGCTCAAAAGACAAACCCACCTCCATAGACAATACAAGGTAAAAGACACTACGGGTAATGCTGCTCAACACCTGATGTCTAGACCTCAGAATGCATGGACTCAAGACTCTCCTCAGTATGGGGAATGTCGATATCTGTGCAGTAACAGACACCTGGTTCAGGCTCCCAAAAGCACACCAGCACTACCAGGTTATACTTCATACCATGCTTTTCGGCCACAAGACTCGGACTGACCAACAAATTTAGGGGGAGTATCCATATACATCACAGATACACACACCTCCAGGTTAGTAGCACTGCAGGAAGCATCAGAGACCATGTGCAACTAACAGTGGGCAAAACTGCCTTTCAGTTTGTAGCCTGCTACAGACCACCCCCCAAACTCAGGAACCCCACTCAGCTTTCCTGGGAACACTGGAGAATATGACAGTCTCTACAGACACCATTATATGGGGTGACTTCAACTACCGAAACATTGACTGGGAATACTACTCAAGCCCCAACACCCTCGCCCAACGGTTGCTAAGATTTCTAAACCCAAATGCTATGTCACAACTGGTCACCACACCCACAAGAGGGGAAAACATATTGGACCTGATCATCACCAACATGGGGAGTCCATGTTCCACACCAGAGGTATGCCCATCATTGGTAAGGTCAGACCATACATTTATCTCAGTGGACATCCATATCCCGTCCCCACCCCCATCCTAGGTTCTCTCGGTGAAGAACTTACCAAAAACAAACATCACACTGCTCAAAACTGAGGTGGTATCCTTCAAAGACCCTGGGACAGAGGTGAATATGGCTCAGACCGCTGAATCCTTTACAAACACATTCTGTTGACACCTACTGAAATGCATGGATCATGCTATCTCAAATAAAAACAAGACTCACTCCTCCAAAGGCAGGGGACCTGTCTGGTGGACCCTGGCCATAAATAAGCTATACAACAAAAGGAGGGGGTCTACTACATGAGACAGCACATTCCCAAAAAGGGAAGGCATCTCTGATTAGTACTAGCAAGAAGCTACGTTCACTCATGAATTCATCTAAGACCCGCTTCAAAAGATAAATTGCACCAGACACTAAGGACAATCACAAGGCCTTCTTTAGTTATGTCATGAACCTGGGTGCCAACTCAAAGATATTCTGTGAGTTACTGCAAAATGACAATACATACACTGAACCCACAGACATTGCCAACATCCTGGCAAACAGGTTCAGTGCAAATGTCACCCCCATCCCCCCTAATGAGCAGATGTCCATCCCAGCAGAGTGTAGCCTCCCTGACATCACAGATGATCAGGTGAGTGCTGCCATCTCCAAAGCAGACAACACACAGAATCAATGGGACCAGACGGTGTCCCGGCCTGCATCTTACACAAGCTTCATGACGAATGTAACCCTCACATGAAGTCACTGTTCAATATCAGACTTACTACAGGATATGTACCCAAGGAATGGCGTACAACAACAGTGGTCCTGCTCCACAAAGGTGGTGCTACAACAGACCCTGGACACTATCGCTCTATAAGCCTATCTAGCCTGGTCTGCAAAGCTATGGAGCGTATCATCATGGAACTCATACACACAGACATCGGGAACCTACAGACACTGGATCCCACACAATTCAGCTTTGTTGTGGGCAGATCTTGCCTCTTGAACATGGTCAACTTCTTTAAACAGTTACCAGGTCCATAGAGGTAGGGAAGGTAGTCCACACAGCCTACCTGGACCTCACAAAAACCTTCAAAACAATACCCCACTCGGGCATCATACATAAGCTCATCAGCTTAGATATCAACACATATGTCACAAGATGGATTGCTAACTGGATCAGGGATAGCACCCACATGTTAAGTATTGCTGGTGCCATGTCTGACTCTACACCAGTTACATGTGGTGTCCCACAAGGCTCAGTCCTGGGACCTCTCATTCAGTATATCTTTCTCTGACGTACAGGCTAACACAGGAGGAATATGGCTGACCATGTTCGCAGATGACTGCAAACTGGGTGTCATATTTGACTCTCCAGCTGGCACAAGCATCCTCCAAAAGGGTCTCACAGAGATGGATAACTGGTGCCAGAGCCATGGCCTACAGCTCACTGCCATTAAATGCATAGTCATCCCCTTTGGGAATAACAAAGTGCCCACACATTACCACATAGGTGTTAATACATTAAGTACGGTAGAAGTTGTTAGGGATTTGGGGACAGGAGTAGTTAGTAATCTTGCCTTTGACAATCACATTGCCAAAGTGCTAGACAGTCCTTCTATATAGCCCACCTTATCCCAAAAGGTTTCACATCTAGATCAAGTAAAGTTATTGTGCCCCTATACTCATTAGGCCCATGACTGGATACAATGCCCCATTTGAGATGTACCTTACCCGACACCTGCAGCAACTATAATGGCCACAAAAGTACCTCACCAAGTGCATCTGGGGACTCGCACAGATGCCCTGTGCAGTTCGGCTAAAGGAACTCCAGCACTACTCAGTCCCTTACTGCCTACTCGGATACAATCTGTGCCTGTTGTTTATAGCCATGTCCAACACAGTATTAATGGACATGCTCCACCTCAGGATATCTGGATCCCTTAGAGCTACACACTCCAGGGACTTACACCTCAGCACAGATATTAATAGGACATGCTGGAGGGACACATTCATATCCTAGAGGCTCCCCTCATTCTGGAATGGGATCCCAGTCCCGCATAGGCAGAGCCCACCACTGACCCCCTACAGGAGACATCTTAACGAGTGGATGGGTGATCGTATGTTTACCCCTGGGATCTCTTCTGGGTCCCTGCTAGACAGAGGCACAATAACCTAAATGTAAAAGGCTTATCTTGTGTGACCTACTATTCACAGGCACAGTCTACTAATCTAACAGGGCTGCAAATGCCAAACACACTCTGGTTAGGCTTATAAATGCCTTAGGGCAGATAGCCTAGTATCAACCTATGCACCTATGGTAATGTTCGGGATGCACATTGTTTATTGATGATACTGATTGCAGGTTTTTTATCTTCTTTGCTTTCCCACTTTCTATGAACAACCTAAGTATCTGCAGATCATATTTTATTATGACAGGGTTCCAGTATATTATATATGTGTCTGTTGTCATATAACTGTGTGCACAAGGCGGATTGGTGAATAGTGAGAGGTTCCTGGGTTAACACATGCAACTGCCAGATATGTGTGGCCCACTGCTGTACTCAGACATGGCCTAAGTGTGTGAGCATGCCCAGTCTGTCCTTTCAGTGTTTTGTTGCCTGACATTTGTCTCATTTATTCAAGTGTGTGAGCATGCCCAGTGTGACCTTTCAGTATATTGCTGTCTGAAATCCACTACATTTGTTGATGTGTGTGAACATGACCAATATTAACATTTATACTATATGTGTGTTGAAAATCAGGTTCTATTCTTACTGCAGGGCTCACCTTTGTGTCATAACGCGACAGGGATTATGCTGTGCCTGCAGGGTTTCCATGAGATACTTTGCATAGACTTATCAACATTTCTTCATACAGGCTGACCAGTGCAATACTGTCATGGTTTAGTGGTTCAGTACTATGATTGTAGTGCACAGTATCCTGCGTTCGAGACCTGTCACTGCTTTATATTTTCATACTGAGTAGACCAGACTGCTTAAGGGCCAGTAGAGCAAATATGAGCATGTTGGCTTTTGTTCAGCTATGCCCAACATAGACCAAGCTTGTCCAACATTGCTCAACGTTAACCAACATTGCAGAACGTTGCCCAATATTGCTCAACATTGACCACAGTTGTGCTAGTGTTAGTGTGTGCAATTGCTTTACATATACTAAATGGTGGTGAAAGCTGTTTAGCACTGCTTTATATTGCTTAACACATGGCAATCATGCCTCAGGTGGTGCTGCAGGGCTGCCTATGTCGGATGCACATACTGCACTCCCTATACATGTTTGGTAACAGGTAGTGTCAAGTTAGGCATCCCTTTTACTATATCTGTGAGTCAGAGAGAGGTATAATTTCCAGGGTTCCTAATGAGCCAGTGTATGTGCAATGCGCTGCCTCTTTGCCAAGGCCAAAGCCTACTGGGCATGCCTCCTTTTGCCTACTGGGGCAGGCTCAGGTTGTTCCTCCTCCGAGTCACGCTCTGCCTGTGATGGCCTTGGCAATGGTGGGGGGCTGTTTGGCCTGGGCCTATGCTGCTCCTGCTGCAGCTGTTTTCACAGGATCATATTATGTAGCATAGCACATACCATGACAATTTGGGTACATGTAGTTGGTGAGTACTGCAAGGCTCCACCAGATGTGTCCAGGCACCGGAGCCGTGACTTGAGCAGGCCAAACACATGCTCGATTACATTTTGTGTTTGTGCATGTGCCTCATTATGGCGTTCCTGTTCAGGTGTGTGTGAGTTTCTGGTGGGTGTCATCAGCCATGGCTCCAGTGCATAGCCAGCATCCCCCACTAAGTGACCATGAAGGATGTCCCCATTGGGAAATGTCTGGTACAGCTGTGTCAGATGCCAGATATGGGAATCATGGTAGCTTCCAGGGCAGCCAGCACACACATTCAGTATTATGCCCTGTGCATCACACACAACCTGGCAGTTGATGGAGGGGAAGCCCTTGTGGTTGAAGTAGACCCTACCCTGCTCATCGAATGGTGCTTTGATGCATATGTGGGTGCAGTCTATTGCACCCACTACCTCAGGGTATTCCACTATTTGCTGGAAGAGATGCATATGGCTGGCCAATACCTCACGGGAATTGGGGAAATATACATGATCACTGACATGTGCTGATATGGCATCCAGGAACTGGTGCAGTACCCTGGATGCTGATGCCTGTGATATCCCCATCATGTCACCAGTTGGTCTCTGGAAAGTACCTGTTGCTAATATTCTTAGGCCAACACATACCTTGGTTTCCACTGGGATAGGTTCCCCTCTGTTGGTTCTGTGTGTGAGGCGTGGCCTGCACAGCTCAACAATTTGTTGCAAGAGGTCTCTATCCACTCTATAGTGCTCCACTATCTCCAGCTCATGTAGCCCCTGACAGGTTACCCTGGGCCTGTACACTCTTCTCCGTCTCCTCACTGTGGGTTGTCCAGTAGCATTCGCATTGTCACCACCCTCATCATGTTGCATATGTCGCCTTATAACAGCAATGGCAGCCCCTAACATTTCTTTGTCTCAGTAAAGCTTTTTCAGTTTTCACTTTTATTAGCTTACTGCAATGTTGCAGTGTCTCTTGAGAGAAACATAGTGGAATGTTGTTTGCAGAGTTTTAAGTGCTGGTCTGGGCTAGTGTACTGCCTGTGTAATTGCCTGATTCTGATTGTTTTCACCTGCTAGCTCGGCTCGTACTCCCTGGTTAACTTCCTACTATTTGTTGTGCTTCCTTTTTCCTTTCTGTTTCCTCAGGGGGGCAGCGCCGTGCACACAAGTGCAAACATGTGCACACCAGCTCACACGCGTGCACACATGCTTACACGGACTAAAACTTGCTTATTCTTGCTAAAACGTGCGCACATCGGCACAAACGCGCTTACACAACTTTAAACAGCTTTAGACATGCTTACTCTGGCTTAAACGCGCATACACAGGTGTACACATGTGCACACATTCTTACTCGGATATACAGGTGCGCACTCGCATGCATACATGTTGCAGGCACTTCAACAAGAAACTTTAGTGTTATCCATGGCATACACCTTCAGTTTCTTGCCTTTAGGTAGGTTACCTGCTGACACACCTCTTCCAGTGATGTGTAACTGACACCAGACACATGCCACTCTGCTCCAATGAGCTTCACTTCTTTCATGCATACCCCCCTCATGATGTCACCTATCTTCTACTCTGTTACTCCCCTTATCCTACTTCTACACTCCACTGACTGTGCTCATTTGCTATGTAAACTAGGGATTCACTATCCTAACCCTCATTTGCATAGGACTGCCTGCTAATGCTTGGTTACATCTCTTAGACTGTGCTTCCCCCCTTAGCAACCTCTACTCGGTAGCCATGTTGTCTTCAGCCTGCCATTCCCTTGCATTGTAAATTAAGAATTACAATAAAATCCACATTTGTGAATCTTAATTATTGGTTTTCTGCTTTTTAGAATGCAGCACGTTTGTGCGGTGCTGCGCTACACTTAAACACCGGAGATCAGGATAAAAAAAAATAATTTTATTTTTATTTTGCATCGGTGAACATTGCCAATAGCCGTATGTTTGGCCATTGGCATGCTTCCTCAACTGGATGCATCCTTTTTTTGCAGCTATCATGGCTACGTTTTGCTATTTGCAGAACCGTACTCAGTTGTCAACGGAGTACATTTCTGCAAATAACACTACTCTTACTCGGACAGGTTTGGGTTTCCTGGATCGCAAATTTACCTCATTTGCATAGCTTTCACCTGCAATTGAGGTAATTTGCATATCCAAGCCCTGTCCGTGTAAGACTCGTTTTAGGAGCTCTGTTGCACGCCCCTACCGGCTGTTCCTGGATCGCTCAGCGGACATGTTGGCTGCATGGAGTCTTACTCTACTCTTAGACTCTGTGCAAGAGTTCATGAATCCGGCCCAGAGTGCCTCCACCCCACTCCTTAAATATTCATAACAAACACATTCCTAACCAATTTGTAAAAAACACCATAGGCATTTAAAGATACAGACTCCCTATTTGCTCCACAATTATACATGCAAGATAAAAATAAACTAACTATAAAACATGATTCAACGTGTACTTTAAACTTAGTATTTTGACAAAAAATCATAAAGTGAACAATTGAATAAAAAATCAACGATTAGATGAAAAAATCAACAATTAGATAAAAAAATCAGCTTTTAACCTCAAAAAGCTGGTTATTGAAACCATTTCATTCAACCCTGGAAAAATATTGGCGTAGACCCTTAATTGCCATAACAGTTCTTTGTATTCAAGCCAGTAATCCATTGGACCCCCTCACTCATCCATAGTCAGCTGTTCAAGAACTGTGAATTTAAAATTGTGACCTGGGTGGGTATTGACGTGCTTGGCCAGTGAATTTTTTAGGTTCATTTTCCTAATGTCATATAAATGCTGGTAAATACGTGTACGAAAGGCATTTTTGGTCTTGCCTATATAAAAACAGATACACTTCTGACAAATACCAGCATATATGAAATTCTTACTGCTACAGTTGTACTTATACTGAAATTTCACCCTGCCATTTCTGTTAAGAAATACACTGTCACCTTCCAAAATATACTTGCAGTGAGTACACTGCTTGCATTTGAACATTTTCCCTAATGCTCCAGCCATATTGACACCTTTCCTACTCTCTAAGATATTTTTAACACTGGTGTCCTTCCCCTACTCTCTCTCTTATGGCATTGTCTCCTGCCAAAATAAACCAGTTCTTGTAGACAATGTCCCGAATTAGTCGGAACTGAGGGGTGTAAGTTAATATAAAACCATGGTGAAAATGACCAGAGGATGAATCCCTGTTCTCCAAAGGAGCACACAATCTGGAGATGTCAATCCCTAGTAAGGGCTAAAAATGTCCCTCAAGTCTCTTCCTAGTCACTTCATCAAGAAGAGGTAACACAAATTGCTCAGGATAACCTCTTTGTACCAACATATTCAATAAAGCTTCCCTTTTTGCATAAAAATCATCGATCCTGCTAGTCATGTGAGCCAACCTCACTCCCTGCCCCTTAACCAGGGAGCGTTTCTGATGTAGAGGATGCCCGCTCTCATAATGAAGAAGGGAGCTCGAATAGATTGGTTTTCGATATATGGTAGAATAAAATTGTGCAGAGGTATAATCCTTGCTATTCCTGATGTCCAGCTAACTGATGGAATCGACATGAGTTTCCATAGTGAATTCCAGAAATGTAGTGCTAGAACTGAGGAACAACAAAAAAAAAATCATCCAACTGGTTGTGGTTACCTTTCCATAAAATCAGGATGTCATCAAGGTAACGTCCATAAAACTTACACCATGACATCCCTGTAGATGGAAAAAATATGGAAAGTTCCCACTGAGTCAGGACTATGTTCGCAAAAATTGGGGCACAGCCTGCACCCATAGCCACACCTGTACTCTGTTTGAACAATTGAACCTCATAGATTACAAAACTATTCTCCAAAACAAGTTCCGTCAAAGTTCTCAGAGTCAAAATTTTGGTATGTGAAAAATTGGTATGCTGACATAAAAAATCATAAAACATATCCACTCCTTCTGTGTGAGGTATTACATTAAATAAATTCTTCACATCTATAGTGGAAAAAATAATGTCATTGCCAAAGTATTCCTGTTTTATTTTTTTTTGAGACAATCCCAGGAGTCCCTGATGATATGTGAAAAAGAACCTAAACAGTTCTTTAACTGTATGTCTAAGAACTTAGCTATTGGGAGAGTCTTAGATCCTTTTGCATCCACAATTGGTCTTAAGGGTGGGTGCGAGATATTCTTGTGGATCTTAGGGATCCTGAAAATAGTGGGAATCCTCAGATGCTTTTGCATACAGTAGTTGAATTCTACTTCTGAAATTTGGTTGTTCAAAAGTAAATCCATGAGGACTATATCAACATGACTGTATGCAATACTGAGTTAATTCTGGGAAACCTGCTGGTACCCTTCCCCCAATAAGTGACTTAACATACTGTCAGAGTATCTCTCTTGGTCCATAACCGCTAATCCTCCTCCCTTGTCCGGTTTCATGACCCGGATGGTTTTGTTGTTTGATATACTATTGAGTAAGGAGGTTTCCTTCTGAGTAAGGTTAGGTGGTATGGTGCAAGATTTTTTCCTAGCGAGGTCTCTGATGTCATTCGAGTATATACTTTGAAACAGCTGAATTGAAGGATATAAAGGTGGATTTGATACACTGGCTTTCCTACATGTCTCAGCAGTATTGTGTACCTGATTGCCATCACCCAGAGTCACATTAAAATTAAATTTCCTGGTAAACAGCATTAAGTCAAGCAATGTTTTTTCTAAATTAAATTTCCTCAAAGGCATAAAATTAAGGCCCTTCTGAAAGAGGCTGGCCCATTCTTTAGTAACCAGGGTACTGCTCCAATTGTAAATTTTTAAGTCATGATTGTCATTTTCAATGATTTCCACTTTGCCATTCATACTATCAGGTGACAAACTGGTATTCAGTGCCAGTTCTCCCGTCTCCCCCTCCCTCTCCCACCCCCTTGTTGGTACTGTGGGGGATGAGAATGTTGTTCACCCTGGTATATCATGTTCGAAGGCCTCCTGAACTGGTGATTTTGCTGCCGAATTCTCTCTGACCTTCTCAGGGGTGGGCCTAAAGGGGTGGGACCGGGGTTATTGTCACCTTGATACTCAGATTCAACCATACCCTCGTCAATAAAAACATCATTATTGTTGTTAGAATTAGTGGTGCCATTGTTGACATGACCATTTACACTTAAGGGATAAGCTAAACCACTTTCGTAATCTTTAGCATCCCTTAACAATTTCTTATTCTTCTTTTCTTTAATTTTGACCATACCCTTGTCAATATTTACAAAAATAGTATTGTATTCATTGAGCTTGTTAGAAAAATTAACATCATTCTTAATACTAGCATCTAGTTTGTTCACAACATCTTGTAAAACAAGAAATTTTTTCTCATTGTCATTAACCAGCAATTGTAACAATTCACATCCCTGGTGATTGAATAAAACAACCACATCTTTATGTAAATCACTGTTGAAAGTTAAGCCATTAGGAAAACGCCAATATCTAAGTCCTTAAGGCACTTGTTCGTGCCTAAGACATTCTCTCAAGTATGGGTTTTCAATTTTAATCTTTTTCAACTTGAGACGTTCTTTTTCAAGATTTTTAAACAAAGTCAACAGTACCTTGGGTATTTTGATGGTTGCCGTTATGAACAAAGCCTATACTGTCCCTGTTAATCCATTCTGATAAATTTGACATTTGGATGGCATCACTGAAGAAACAAGGGTTCTGCTCCTTCTGTGTCCTCCATTGCTGTAACCCCGAAGAAACGTAAGTACCTGGTTGTGTAACAGCAAATGCTCCCATAGTACTGACATTTTCTCGTTGGTTAGGGCTTCCTTGCCCTAATGGAATAGTAATAAGGGAGTCTTGGGAGCCAATAATCGGGGCTGATTTCGATGGAACAACTTCATTGACCAAATGGTCAATTTTCTGACCCAGGCCCAATATGTGAGCGTTAAAGGTTCAGTCAATTTATTGATGGCTGTATTGAGTTCATCATGCTTGTCCCTGGTACCACCTCCGTTCTGCGTGGAAGAATCCATACTAAATACCCAACCAAGTAACACAAACTGAGAAATCACAAAGCAGGCTGGTGTTACAAGAAACAAGGATAAAATTTATTCTTAAGCGCTTTCATCACAGATTACAGTTGACTTCTTCAGAAAGAAACAGAGTGCCTCTACCCCACTCCTTAAATACTCATTACAAACACATTCCTAACCAGTTTGTAAAAAACATCATAGGCATTTAAAGGTACAGACTCCCTATTTGCTCCACAATTATACATGCAAGATAAAAACAAACTAACTATAAAACATGATTCAACATGTACTTTAAAATTAGTATTTTGACAAAAAAATCATAAAGTGAACAATTGAATAAAAAATCAACAATTAGATGAAAAAATCAACAATTAGATACATAGATTTACCAGGCTTGATAATGCACAAATCATATTAATTGCATGCTATCTGCCATAACACAAGTACACATAATGTATGGTGGTCCTGTTACTAGACACTGGTCAGACCTGCAATGCATCACAGTGGTTACCCATGTGAAACAATTGAAGACTATATGAAAAACCTAAACTAAACCTTCCAAACTGTCATTGCCAGATGTGTGAACAACTGTGAATACAATGGTGGAGGTGTGTTTCACTGTAGGGACAGGTACTACATATCAGCATTACACATAATACAAACAGTACTGTACAGAAAGCATGTGTGTGCACACACTCTAAATGTGTTGGAGCTGGAGTATGACCGGCCCACAGGATACACCCTTGTGGATTATACTCTTGCTATGAATGTCACACAATGTCATGTGCTATCTGACATGTCCATGACATGTAGTGGGCTGATTGCAACACTGTTCAACTATCCTGCAAAACATGATGTCTCACATCCCATACATACCACCCTTTGTCTGCATAACCCTGTCCTCAGTGGAGCATATGACATATATGGGTGTATGTCATATGGGATAACGCTGACATGTGAAATAAGATGGCCATCACAACCATTGGACAGAACATGTGTACACATGGCCATGGAGGATGGCCAGAGACATGAAGCAACACACACAGTAGATGTGATGTACATGTGTGTACACCCTGTTGTACATTGGCTTGACACAATACAACTATGGCCTTTGTGTAATGGTGATATTGCAGATGTGAAACACTAAACATCATACAGCTTATGTAGGCATAACATGAAACCACCACATACCATGTCTTGAACATCTTGAGTGTGTCATGACATGAAAGCATTCACCTATACAATATCCAACTACACACATGTGTTGCACAACATACACATACAACCACATCAGGCCACAGATACAGTACATTCACCTTGCTGGTGTCAGACATCACTGTCATGCCTGCTCCTCATGTGTGTGAGGTACACAGATGGCATGTGGGGCATAGAGTACTGCTAAGTTAGCCATGTGTGGGCATAGTTGCCAGGCATCAGTAATATGGTTGCAGATGTGCAGGGGTGTTATCCGTATACCCTTTTGTGACCTGTGTCACACATTCCACATTAGGGTTTAGTGTGTATACACCTCAGTGATGTGGGTCACATTCCACATTAGATATATATTGTATGTGAACATAGTCATGGCTATGAACTGTGTCAGTAACTCACACTGTATAGCAATTGTGAAGCCACATGATGCCCTGCAATGGCTATGCACATCAGCTCAATGTGCAGTATGTCACTGCATATTTGTAGGGCAGACAGACAACATTGCGTCAGCTGAAGGCCCATGTTAGTATAACATGTCCCTGCATTGGGACACCATTACCGTACTGCAGATTGGAAAGGTCACCATTGTGTTACACATGTATGCATGTCATTCAACATGTCAGCAGCAAACATGTCATACTACATGTGATTGGCAAGGTCATATGCCACACATCAGGCCAGTGTACTGTAAACCTGTGCTAGTCTGTGGCACCATTGCAAAGTAGGGACAGCCATGTCAAACATGTGTACAGCTACATGCACAATGTCTGTAGACTCAGCTCAGGGGTAGGCAGAATAATGTTGAACAGACATGCACTGCTTTGGGG
Organism: Protopterus annectens; assembly: GCF_019279795.1. Lineage (NCBI taxonomy): Eukaryota > Metazoa > Chordata > Ceratodontiformes > Protopteridae > Protopterus > Protopterus annectens. Next base: position 1,113,944,669 of record NC_056731.1, on the reverse strand, counting down.
GAGATATGCAAGCTAGGGCTCAGGCAAACATAGTATTCAGTCGACATACCCTTTTGCTCATGTCCTCACACATAGAGGCAGTGGCCAACACAAAGCAACAGTGGCAGATGTACAAAGGTCAGTGATGGTCTGTTAACATGTGGTGTACGTTGCATACACCATGGCAGTGCAGTGCAATGGTCCAAAGTGCATGCATTGTGTTGCAGGTATGGGGCATAGGCTACTAACACAAATGGTACAATACAGGTATGTATGCTAACCACCAAATCTTTTATAGTACTTGCTTCTGACGTCTCGGCTACAAGCCTTCAAGGAAGATAAAAAACAACTAAACACCACATGTATATATATCATAACCAATAATCCAATAAAACAATTAATACATTTGCTACATTAATTAATTTGAAACATTTGAAATCCTTAAAGCGATATAGCTGCCAACTACAATAAAACTCTCCAGTTAAATTCTGAATTCATACCCTTAGGGCTTAAATTATCAAACTTCAAAATATAAAGTGCTTCTTTAAACAGTAACTTATTTTTTTAAACATGAATCAAGGGGAACATCATCAATCTTTTCTAATACTGTGCCTTGTAAACCCATCACAGAATTTTGATGTACAGCTTGAAAATGCATCGCTACTGAACTAGATTCCTTCATATTAACTATGTCCATAATGTCTCCTAAAAATCGAACTTTAAATGCTCTTTTAGTCTGTCCAATATAAATCTTGTCACAAGGACATCTTAGGGCATAAATAATACCTTGCGTATTACATTTAAAACTACCTACAACTTGGAACTTCCTTCCGTTTATATATTCAAAATTATTTACAACATATTTACAAGCCTTACACCTACCACACGTTTGTGTGCCTGTATATAAAATACTGTGAGTTAAGACCACTGGAGGCATAATACATTTTCCTCTAACTAGCATATTGTTTCATAGACATAGTTTATATTTTGAAGTTCGATACTTTAAGCCCTAAGGGTATGAATTCAGAATTTAACTGGAGAGTTTTATTGTAGTTGGCAGCTATATTGCTTTAAGGATTACAAATGTTTCTAATTAATTAATGTATCAAATGTAATAATTGCTTTATTGGATTATTGGTTATGATATATATACATGTGGTGTTTAGTTGGTTTTTAATCTTCCTTGAAGGCTTGTAGCCAAGACGTCAGAAGCAAGTACAATAAAAGATTTGGTGGTCACTGGTTTGTTGTTATATTTACATTTTATTTTTTTGTGTGGTTTGCTATGTATGCTAACCACCACTATAATTGTGTAAGGTGCATGCTGTCTGCTATAACACATGCATGCTGTTGTGTGCAGCTCAGGGATGTATGATAACTACTACTATAATTGTCTAAGCTGAATGCCATCTGCCATATCACCTGCATGTAGCGTGTGTTTGTGTGTGTGCGTGTGTGTGTGTGTGTATGTGTCTGTGTGTCTGTGTGTGCATGTATCTGTGTGTGTGTGTGTGTGTGTGTGTGTCTGTGTGTGTGTGTGTGTGTGTGTGTGTGTGTGTGTGTGTGTGTGTGTGTGTGTGTGTGTGTGTGTGTGTGTCTGGTATAACTTGTAATGTACAGTTTTTGTCTTCCCCTCACAGGTGTTGATGTAGGTGCATTGCCCTCCTGCGGTCCACCTGATGTTAGTGTCCCCACAGACACTAGCAGTGTTGATGATAGTATGATTGAGGCACAGACAGGGTTGTCAGGGGATGAATCTGTGCCATTGGTTGCCTTTCCACCTGTATCCCCCTCATCCTCGCACACAGATCCCCTTGCCTACACATACCCCATCACCACTAGCCATAGAGGAAGGACAGTTGGCAGGTGGTAGCATGGAACAGGGAAGTGTGGAGACTATGGAAGGTGTGCCTGCACACCATGATCCCAGTCAACTGACTGGTGATGTCCCACACAGGCATGTGCCCAGCACTGCTCGTAGGAGGACCACTGGCCAACATGCCCCTGTGAGACAAAGCACAACAGCTGGAGTCACCAGACGCATGTTTCAGACTGTAATGGAGGCACAGGCACATGCTGAACAGCACAATAGAGGAGGTCTGAGGCTTCAGAGGGCTACTGTCTGTTCATTAACTGACAACATCCAGGCACTTGCAAATGCTCACCATCATCTTGCAGATGTTTTGGATAGACGATTGGGTGACATGGTGGGAGTCCTTGACCGTGGCAGTCCAATGCTTGAGCATGGAATGTCTGTGCTGGAACATCTGGTGGGAGTGGGGCGTCAGGCACATGGACATAGGTCAGCTACATCACCTGTTGAAGGTCTATGTGAACATGCTACTGCACATGCCCACTCCCATAGTGGTGGTAGCAGCAGCAGTGCAGCTGGTGCTGTGCAGCCCACACCAGGACACAGCAGGCCACATGCACGTGGTCCTGGATGGTCCCAACAGGGACACGATAACAGTGGACATGTGTCATCAGACAGTACTCAATCTGGACCTCTGCCTGGTAGTTCCAGTGCAACCCCTGGCAAGCGCAGGTCACGTGTCCGAGGTTGGACACCGTGAACTGTGAAACCTGCCTTGTACAGTCTGCAGCTGTTAATAATACCCCATGTGTAGGCCAGCCACATGCCAGACCTGTGTGCATGCATACACACACACACCAGAAACAAATGTAGGGCACCTCAACACACACACACATAACATCCACACATGCCCAATGATATCACAGGCCCTAACACACACACATGATGTCATCCAATGGTGCAGCCTAGGCTTCTGGCAAACATTAACACCCTGCGCATATGATGATGCCTGTGCCGCATCCCTGTCATCCACACCATCAGTGCAGGGACATGCTCATAGGGTCTGATGCACAGGATGAACATACTAGGTAAACAATTGTAGATTAATATTGTTGAGTAGTGTTGACAGGCAGCAGGCATACCATGTATTACAGTTTTAGAATACATTTTGTACAATGGACAGTATGTAGTATGTGTAACAACACTAACTTGATCTTGACGTTCTGACTTCCTCTTTCAGGTGTAGTTGCATGTGCCGGGGGATGTCGGTGTCTGTGGTTAGTGTCCCATATGTACACGTTGACTACTCATAGGTTTGTATGACAATACCTGCATGCACTTTGTAGCTTCCACATCACAGTTACAATCTCCCATGTTTCAATTATGTTTACTGTTCTAATGATCCAAGAGCATGATAACTGTGTAGTAAGCTACTGTGTTCAGAGCCATCACATCCATAGTGGGTGACAACACAGTTATAGTTACCTGAAGCAGGGAGGAGATAAAAGAGTGGTATGGTGGATGACTAGGATAAAGGCAAGTGGAAATAGTGGCTTCTCATTGGGAAGCAGTAATACCCACTGCCATGACAGCATGCAGGCACAGACACACCCACACACTCAGGGATTCACAGACACAGTAACACACACTTTGACACACACGCACACACACACACACACACACACACACACACACACACACACACACACACACACACACACACACAGTTGCCAGTGTCCGGATGAGAACCCCTGCCTATGTGCATATCATCATTATAGTACTACGCAATTACAAGACATGCCACAGAGATTACACATGTACAGATAGTCGGAATGGCCTAAGATCGAGGACATTGACAGGGATACTACAGTGCAGTGAGTGTATGTGGGGAGTGGGGTTCATCAGTAGGCTATGTAACAACAGGTCACACCCCAGGGTGTACATGTTAACAGGTGGTTAGAATGCCCATCTAAGATTGATGATATCAACAGGGATACTAGATTGCATTGAGTGGATGGGGGGAGGGGGCATTAACATTTCACTATGGTAAAATACAGCCTCACTCCCGGAACCGGACAGCCACACACACACACACACACACACACACACACACACACACACACACACACTGTGGTATTCACAAAGATATACCCCTATGTCACACACATACAGACACTTGACATGAATGAGGTTCAGCCACCTGCCTATGCCTTTCTTTCTACACGTCACTCTGTAATGATGTCAACAACAGTGTTCAGGAGAGTGGAAACATGTGGGATGTATTCCCAACTATACGTGACATATATGGACACACACACCCACACATGCCAGTAATGTGACTCAAACACCTGCCTATCTCATGATAGGTATTACAGAAGTACAGCACTATCACATTTGCTACAAAGCTTACTGGCTCTTTCCTTTGCCAACTGTGCTGATATATGCACAATATATGCACATGGGAGGTATTACTGTTACAGGTGTCAAGAGGTTTGCCTTAAGTGTCACCCTTACTGCATTCTACATTGTCTGTCTTCCACTTCAGTTAACAAAACCTGACCTTAGCAGTTACACAGGTTATTGTAGGAATGGTTGTAACACACCAGTGACCTGTCCTCAGTAATCATTCATCTGCAAAGTAGCCTCACCACTTAGTAGTCATGTCCAAGCATCTGTCCATACCTCATGTACAGTTTACTGTACTTAGAGCATATCACCATATGCAGTTGGCAATGCTGAGGCTGTATTGCAACAGCATGATGTACTAAGACAACAGTCACCTTCAAACATCAGACACAGCACACACATGGAATCTACACAAACATCAATACATGTACACATATGCGGTCTACATCAGTAAGTGCACTAGCAGGTCAAGAGGATACATTCCATACCTTCCCCATGCCATGTGTGAAACATAGCCAAGCATTACACCATAATGGATGTTGTATTCATGTACTGGTAGGACACAACCACCTTCACTGAGTAGCCAAGTGTACATATATGACAACAGCACATATCAGCAAGACACACACAGCATTATTTCATGTAATGCTCCTACAAACTGCTACTTGACAGTGCCATGGTGAAGCCAGGGCACTGTAATGGTCAACAGTGAGCACATCATATTTGCCACAGACACCTCATGTTTACTGGAAGAGTGCCAGCAATGTGTTCTGTTAGGCTAGGCAGTACACTCTTTCAAGTATGTGCGAGGTCTGTGTCTTGTAAACATCTCACCCCAGCACGTACTGGCTATTGTGGTACTAAGGCTAATGTCCAGACAGCATACAGCATGCATGGCTTGCAATTGTTGACATGGGGTATATGCAAGAGCTGTGGCCACACATGGCTGTACATGTCATGAACATATCACCTGTGACTATTCAGTAACATACAGAGCAGAGCTGGATTTCCCCTGAGTCTATCAATGCAGGCCTTGTGTAGGTCCTACGGTCCTGTTATTTGGGTATGTTTGTAGGTATTGCATTAGGTGGACATGTCTAATGACATACATGCCACATGAGGTGTTGTATGATATGATAGGTGCCATGGGTGACCAGTAGAGAGGGAATATTACCTCTGTTAACATAGATATCAAACCTTATGTACTGTTAGCATGCCATCTGCCATGTGCATGTGTGTAATGACTGTAGCCACCTGTATGTAGAAAGGATAACAAAAGCTATGGTAATGTCATTTATGTTGCATGAGTGTGGGATGTACATATCCAGGGCAGATACAGTTAGGTCATATCCAGCCATGATGGTGTTGTTTACTGGTGTACAGCAACAGTCGACTGTGTTAATGCTGACAACATCCGAGGGACCCTGGTATGTGTACAACTGAGCTGGTTACAAACAGTGGTATTATTGCATTGCACAACACATTATGCAGCTGTGCCTGTACTTAGGGTACTTTGCACAGCTGATGTAGGCCTAGGTACAGTCCACCAATCGCAGGTTATCTGGTGGTCTATCTCACTATGTCATACAACATATGGATGTGTGTTGGCAGATTGGGGACAAGGTGGTGAATGTATATGAGGATACAACCTAGAATGCAGCGTTTGCCACTGTCACCTGTATCTGATTCATCTGTGATGAGTTATGTAGGAGTAGTGGTCTTTACATGTGACTAGCATTTATGAATATGTGGACACCACCACCTGTAATTGTCCATACCACTGTTATGGCCCACATCTCTGGATCTGAGTTATATGGTGGTAGTGCAATTGTGCACTACAGAGCCTTCAGCCAGGTGTTCCGCACTGCACAGATGTTAGTATTCCCCATTGTAGGTTCTACATTGAGCAAATTGATCACTAAAGCCACACATCTAGCACTGGTTAGCATAAGCATCCAATGCAATTGTCTTGTAGGTGTCAGGGTGTTACTTCTGTGTGTAGGACATTTGCCTTGGAATGTGGCTATATGGGTAAATGCGACCTAGGTATTATCCACACATACGTGAAACATGGATGCATGTGCTCTGTGTCGAAGGCTTGTCATTCAGTC
>NC_056731.1:1113194235-1113196550 GCF_019279795.1 Protopterus annectens | reverse complement strand
ACACTCACCCAAAAGGGTTTTTTTCCGGTGACTACACTTGTCATAATACTGCTATGGGGAGGGTAGTGTGTGCATGGGCCATAACCCAGTCATGTAGGGGTTGACATGCCACATGTGGGCACACACGGGGACATATGTCACAGGTACGTGTATACAGCTACTAGATGACTACTTCCTGTACAGTCATGTTGCACAGCTGGCACGTGCACCACATAGTCTGACATGCTGACAGATACAGGTGGCTAGTATCTGCAGTGAATGACATCTGCACCTCATGTGTTTGGGGCCCTTTGGCTGTGTGCTGGATGAGACAGGCACTGATGACTCCTTGTCACGGTCACCCTCTTCCACACATCTATGTCCATCTACCTTAGACATATTATAGTGTGTTGTCCTTACATATATGCCTTTATTCCTATCCACTGTGTGTGCAAGGCAGTCGTGGTGAATACTGACATGTGTCTGCACTAAGAACTGTGACTGCCAGATATGTCTGGACCACTAGTGTTTGCAGACATGGCCTTCATGTGTTTAAGTGTGTGAGCATGCTCAGTATGACCATTCAGTATGTTGTCGACTGACATTGCCTTCATACCTTCAAGTGTGTGAGCATGCCCTATATGGCTATCTGTATCACATGTGTTACATGTCCAAGTAGTCTGTACTGTGGTGATGACCTTTGTGTTGTACACCGACAGGTAGCATGCTGTGTCTGCAGGGTATCCATCGGTCATGTGGCATTGACTGTTGCTACATTTCTGCATAGCGGGGGGCACCTGTCTGTATCTACATTCCTATACAGGAGTGGGGGGGCACACTTGACTGTTGCTATAAGTGTACGTTGGATGTGGGGCACACCTGACACTTGCACACATTTGCTAGTACTGTACTGGTATGTCAGGCACTCCATTTCAGTGTGTAGTCTTACCCAATGTGCTGGCTAGAGGCATACCAGTGTACTACAGATCTTAGCTTTAATTACCAATATATTAGTTTCTGACTTCTTAGCCTTCACAACCTACATCCAACTGCCTGGCCTGCTGTAGGCTGTCCATGTAGGTCTGTGGGAGGGGTTACCCATAGGGCACATTCAGAGGCCATAGTACAGCATTTGTTTGTGTCAGTCTACACTTGTCCAGCTGGTTGAGACTTGTGTGGGTTTTATGGACACACATGATGCTCAGCCCATTACCTGCAGTGGGTTTCGTCACCCTGTGTAGTACTGGCTATTATGGTGACTCCAGTATGTGTTACAGATGTCATGGTGCCACTATGGATGTCTACTGTCTGCTGCCTTAACATTCGGCCACCCAAGTCCCTTGCATGCTCACATCCATACCATAGCTACAGGTACCAACACATTCTTCTACATTTGGCAATTGGTAGGTTGATTGACTTACCTTGAGGGTATGCCAGACTTGAGGATGGTGCTGGAGGGCTACCTATGTCGGATGTACACAGTACACTCCCTATACATGGCTGAGCACAGGTAGTGTCATGTTTGGCATCCCTTTTACTGTCTGTGTGAGTCAGAAAGGGTGACATTCAATGGGTCCCTACTGTGTCAGTGCATATGCTATGCATTGCCTCTTTGCCAAGACCAGGTCATACTGGGCACACCTCCTTCCGCCTACTGGGTCAGGCTCAGGTTGTTCCTCCTCTGAGTCACTCTTGGCGTTGGTGGGGGGCTGTGTGGCCCTGCCCCATGCTGTTCCTGATGCAGCTGTTTCCACAGGATCATATTGTGTAGCATAGCACATACCATAACAATTTGGGTGCATGTAGCTGGGGAATACTGCAAGGCTCCACCGGATGTGTCCAGACACCGGAACTGTGACCTGATCATCCAAAACACATGCTCTATTATATGTCTGGCCTGTGCGTCTGCTTCATTATGGCATTGTTGTTCAGGTGTGCGTGCATTTCTGATGGGTGTCATCAGCCACGGCTCCAGTGGGTACCCAGCATCCCCCACTAGGTGACCGTAGGGGATGTCAATACTGGCAAAGCTGTGGTACAGCTGTGTCAGATGCCATATGTCTGAATCGTCATAGCTTCCAGGGCAGCCAGCACACACATTCATTATAATGCCCTGGGCATCACATACGACCTGGGAGTTGATGGAGGGGTGCCCCTGTGGTTGATGTAGGCCCTATCCTGCTCACCGGGTGGTGCTTTGATACATAAGTGCATGCAGGCTATAGCACCCGCTACCCCAGGGTAGTTTGCTATTTGGTGGAAGAGATGCATATTGCTGGTCAACACCTCACGTGTGTTGAGGAAATATATGTGCTCACTGGCATGTGCTGACATGG
>NC_056731.1:1113109235-1113191735 GCF_019279795.1 Protopterus annectens | reverse complement strand
TTACACGTTCCAAGGCAGTCATCATGACCTTCTAGGATTGCGGACATTAACAGGGATGCTGACAGTTACGATGTACATAGCTGTGAACCTGTGTGTTTAACGTAGGAGTCCATCCCGAACAGGAGTATGCCCTTCTGTGGAATGGAAGACTACTATCACTATACAGGGTTACAATCACCCTGCTCAAACACATAGTAGCACATAACATACACAAGGTGTCAGTGGGCATGCTCACACACTTAGTAGCACAGGGCTGTCTGGAATGCACTATGAGTCCAAATACACAAGGTTATACTGGGCATGCTCATACACTTAGTAGCACAGGGCTGTTTAGGATGCACTCTGATTCTAAACACGGAAGGCCACAGTGGCCATGCTCATACAGTTAGATGTACAGAACATGTTGTAATGGTCTCCAGAGTTATTAGTTGTCATTGTTAGTAGGAATGCTGCACTACATGTATCTGACACCTGCTGCTGTCCGACACCTTAGATGTATCAGTCTATAACAAGCACAATTCTACCACTTGCAGTGATTTCATGCTAGGAATGGCAACTGCTTGACCAAAACAATGAGCCAATGTCCTGCTGTAATTACGAGGTTGTCCAGTGTCTGTCAGTCTGGGATGACATGACTGACAGAAGCCAAGCCTTTGTCACAGATCACATGCATCCATGATTCAAGGAAGTATTGATAATATCTCATTTGCATTTACCCATATAGTGCCATTCCAAGGCAAATGACCTAAACACAGGATAACACCCCGACACCTAGAAGACAATTGCATTGTATGCTTATGCTAACCAGTGCTAGATGTGTTGCTGTTCTAATCACAGCTGCTCACTGTTGAACCTACAATGGGGAATACTGACATCTGTGCAGTGAGGAACACCTGGCTGGTGGCTCTGTTGTGCACAATAGCACTACCACCATATAACTCAGAACCAGACATGTGGGCCATAACACTGGTATGGATCATTCCAGGTGGTGGTGTCCCCACATCCATAATGGCTACTCACAAGTACAGACAAGTACTCCAACATATGTCATCACAGATGAGCCAAGTGCAGGTCACAGTGTCAAAAGCTGCATCCTAGGATGTAATCCTCAGACACCACCATGTCCTCAGAACACCAACACACATCCATACATGTGGTATAACATGTAATGGAACAACACCAAGTAACCTTTGACTGGTGGACTGTACCTAGCCCTACAACTACTGTGCAGAGTATCCATGTACTGACACAGTTACATTATATGTTATGCAATGCAATGATACCACTGTTTTTAACCAGGTCAGCTGTACACATACCAGGGTCCCTCAGATATTGACAGCATTAACAGATGACTGTTGCTGTACACCATTAAGTGTGTACACAGCCTGACATGAAGCTATAATTGTACAAGATGTTTATGTGGGGAGCAGAATGTTTTAACACTTGTGTAGGATATAACCTGGAATGTGGACAGGTCCCATGAAGCCTGTATGTATGTCATTAGAGAGTGCAGCTTGTACCTGCATAGTTGTTATTACAGGGGCTCTGTAATGTGCATTGATATATGAATGTGTACCTGTTGTGGGGAGGGGACAGTGTGTTTATGTTATCCAAGACCCTATCTGGCTGAACAGGTGCAGTACCTCTCATGCCATAGTGCTGTGAAGCACAACAGGTGTTGTTGTTGCCATTATTTTTCATGATACAGCTATGGAATCCTTTGTGTTTGGCCTCATTATATGAGGATGAGTAGTTTCACAGTAGCATTGCGTGACATTATATGGTGTATCTGCATCTTACTGAGGCTGACCATGGATCAACTTCCACTCACGTGTGTTGACCTTTGCAACAGTTACTACCTTCTGTGGTACAGTTTAAGGCAGGGTACCACTGGTTTGCCTTCATGGCTGTGTTTGTTTGAATCCTGTTTCTGTTTCAATGGCATGATCACTGCACATATGTGAGTGCCTAAAGTGCATTTGTGTAGAACCCAGCATTTGCACATGCATTGTATATCTGCATGGGTGCCATGACAGTTACCACTTCGCTCTTAAGGAGCATAACATTGGCTTTGAAGACTGACCATGTGTGGCATACTGTTAGCCCTGTTGGTGTGACTATGGCGATCCAGGTCATTGGTGTTGATGACATCCAACATGCATTGAGCACGTGTTGGTACATGATGAGTCTTCCCGGTTCATAATGGGATAGCTGAGTGGCCATGATTATGGTGTCCTGTCTCACAGCTGGCATTCCCCATTACAGCACAATGACAGTTGGGATTTCTGAGGCATGGTGGATGATCTGTCACGAGGTGCAATTTGGATTACACTTTGGCACAAAAGTAGTTGCTCAGCATAATGCATCTTACGTTGTGCAAGTGCAACTTGCGTGGGGATGTACATATCCCTCAGGAAGTTGGACACACCTGTGGCCCATGTTTTCCAATAAAGGATGTTGGCCATGAGGTGAGGTATGTGTTATAACATGGTCATACAGGTGCTCTCCAAAGCATTGAACCATATCTCAATCACTGCACAGATATTTTCTCCATGTTTCAGATTGCTGTGAGTCCATATTGAGTACCTGATTTGTATCATTGAGTAGGAAGACCCACAGTTTATTTCTTGGCTGTTCCTGTTGCACCAGTGGACTTTCAATTGAACCTGGCATGATGAGGGCACTATAGGGGATGCATGGGCCGTTGCCAGTATCCGGATTCTCAGGCGTGACAGGTGCAGACCCTGTCTGGCAAAGCATCATGGTCTATCAACCATGTTATCCCAGGTAGAGAGATGCTGGATACTCTTTGCATTAAACCAGTAGATGTCACGATTGTGGAATACAATCCTTGTCCCTGTACTGCTGCATCATTCTGGTTACTGGCAGAATGCTACCCAGGCCTTGGGACATATCTGCATGATATACATGACCTGACAGTTCCTACATGTGTTTCCATGCAGTCCAGGCTACTGCATCACAGGTCCTGCACAATGACATAGCATATACCAGTGACATGTGTATAGTTCTAAAGGTGGTCGGAGTGTATGGGTATGTGGCTAATCATGGCAGACAGGCAGTTAACAGTATGTTTGCCCTCATATATCTTGGTGTGTAACATAGTGCTAGGGTGTGCGTTTACAAATGAGTACTGTTGGCCAAGTTTCCGGCCACATGTTCTGAGGTGTGACACAATTATGCGAACTATGTCATACAGTGTTTGTATTCTGTTGTCTGTCTATTCCAACTTGGGAGGCCTCTTGCTTGGCCAGATAATTAGAGGCCTCTGTGGATGTGTGTGATATCTGGTGGAATGTGTGTGTGTCCCTACTGTATTCTGGTTAGGGAATGTGTTGGTTGTGGTGATGAGATGCATGTGTTAACCTACACCTCTTGACTGTCTAGTCCTGTCATGGGTGTAGTATGGACTGCCTCCAAGATCACCCCTGTAGCTGCATCCTAGACAAGGTGTGGGGTGTGGTGTTAGGCAGGTTTGGCAGTGTACATGGCATACAGATTGCATTCCCCCAGGATGGCCACATACACAAAGCTGACATTAGTAAACAACAGTAGCTGAGTAGTGGACATGCCTGTATGAGGATTCAGTACTACAAGTACCACATACTGTATTTGGTATACTTACTGCTTATGAAGATGTTTTAGACAGTGATGCTCACATGTAAATATCTGAGTTATGGACGTGGCAACACTAGCTATTACAGGAACATGGTAGCTACCTTTAGTAGCATTCCCCCTCTGAGGGCCACATCACATCCTGATAGTTGCTCATAGATGATGCAAGTGTGAACAAGGCTGTATCCTTGTCTGGGTATAAACACACATACCTAGTAGAACCATGAGCTCTGTTGGGCACAGACACCCACTCCCCACACAGAGTCAGATATCAATAGACTCTGCTGCCACTATCGACATGATCAGGATATAATCAGATAGTGTACGCCATCACCTATGAAGCTGCTATTACACATGGGCATCAGTTTCCTACACCTTACATGCCTACTGCAGATGTCACACTGGAGTTAAAGATGATATACACCCTGTTTCATTACCAGTACTGTCAACATATTTCCAAGCAGCTGTTAGTCTGGCAATGAGAGGTTAGGCTACACAAATCTACACATTCAACCAGTGTGTCTCTACTGTCAATATCCACTCTATGTATGTGTGCACATAGCCATTTGGCACAGCCCTGTAACAAGGGTCAGTACACATTTGCAGAACATGTACACATGCACAGCTCTCATTGATTGCAAACAATAGTAGAGAGGTGGATATTAGGCAAGGTGGACTTTTAGGCAAGGCTCATAAGACAAACCCACCACCGTACATAGCACATGCAACCAGAAACTGAGGGCACTGCTACTCAATGCCAGAAGTCTAAACCTCACATTGCACACACTCGAGGCACTCCTCAGTATGGAGAACATCGATATCTGTGCAGTAACAGACACCCAGTTTAAGGATCCAGAGAGCACCCCAGCACCACCAGGCTATAACTCATACCACACCTTTTGACCACAGAACCCAGACCGGAACACAAAAGGTGGGAGTGTATCCATATTCATCAAGAATACTCACACCTCCAGGTTAGTGGCACTGCACGATGCATCAGAGACCTTCCACGTGCAAGTGACAATGGGCAACACTGCAATCCAAATTGTAGCTTGCTACAGATCACCCACCATGTCCCAGGACCCACATTCCTCATTTCTGGGGACACTGGGAAATATGCGGGTCCTACCAAACACCCTAATACTGTGTGATGTCAACTACCCAAACATTAACTGGGAGAACTACTCGAGTACTAACTCCCTTGCCTAATGCTTCCTAGAATTCCTCGACTCTAATGCCCTGGAACAACTGGTCTACACCCCCACCAGAGGGAACAACATATTGGACCTGGTCATCACCAACATGGGCGACTGGTGTTCCACACCTGACGTCAACCCCCTCACTGGTTAGATCAGACCATAGACTAATCACTCTGGATATTCACATTCTGCCCACAACCCCAAACAAGGAAAACACCGTGGAAATCTTTTCCAAAGCAGACTTCACATTGCTTATGCCTGAGGTGCAACGGTTCACAGCCCCCCACACCAATGGACATGCTGTCCAAGATGCTGAAACCTATACAAAGGCACTCTATGATCATCTGTAGGAATGGATTGTGCTATCCCAAGTCTAACCTGAACTCACTCCTCCAACAACAGGAAACCGGTCCAGTGGACCCCTGCCATAAACAGGCTCTACAATAGTAGGAGGTAACTAGTACAGATAAGAGTGAAATCCCTAGAAGGACAGACATCCCTGATCAGTGTCAGCAAAAAACTACACTCCCTCATGATATCATCCAAGGCTAGCTATGAAAGACAATTTCCCAAGGACCCTACAGACAATCACAAAGCGTTCTTTAGCTATGACAAGAACCTAAGTGGTAACTCTCAGATCTGCTCAGAGTTGGTGCAGACTGGCACAATATACACTGAACCGACTGATATTGCCAGCATTTTGGCAGACATGCTCAGTGCAAACTTCACACCCCTCTCAACCCCTAAATGGCCCTTAACCATACCAGAAGAATGTATGGCCTCAGCAATCACCGACACACAGGATAAAACAGCCATATCCAAAGCCACAAATACAGCCTCAATGGGACAAGACAGTGTCCCAGGCTGTCTCTTACATGAGCTCCAAATGAACTAACCCCTCACCTAAACACACTGTTCAAACACGGACTCTCTACTGGCTACATACCCACAGAGTGGCGCACAGCAACAGTGATCCCACTCCATAAAGGTGGCACCACAACGGACCCCAGGAACTATTGCCCAATAAGCCTGACTAGCCTGGTCTGCAAGGCTATGGAGCGCATCATCATGGAACTCATTAACAGAGACATTGGGAACCTCCAGACACTCGACCCAACCCAGGTCTGCTTGATGAGTGCAGATCATGCCTACTGAACCTGTTTGACATCTTACAGTCACCTAGACTTTAGGTGTGGGGTGTGGTAGTTCACACATACTACCTGGACCCTGCTAAGGATTATGACATCATTCCCCACTCAGGTATTGTTTATAAACTCAACAGCCAGTACATACACCCATACATCACAGGTTGGGTTGCCAACAGGCTTACACACAGAACCCACATGGTAAGCCTAGCAGCCTCCAGGTCCAACTCTTAACCAGTCACAACTGGTGTCCCACAGGACTCAGTCCTGGGACCCCTACTGTTTGCCATATACTTCTCAGAGGTACAGGCAAACACAGGTGGACTACAGCGGACCGTGTTTAGAGATTACTGCAAACTTGGGGCCATATTTGACAGTCCAGCTGTCACAGACCTCCTTCAAGGGGCCTCACATAGACCAACACAGGATGTTACACTCATGGCCTCCAGCTAAAGGCCATGAACTGCATGGTCATTCCATGTTGAAAAAACTAAACATCCACATATTAACACATGAGTGGCAGCCACATTAATACAGAAGAGGTAATGGGTATGTGGGGACTACATTAGATAATGATCTCTCCTTTGACAATCACATCTCCAAAGTACTTAGGCCATTCGTCTATGTAGGCCATCTGATTACTTAAGGGTTCGCATCTAGACATACTGAGGTTATTGTGCCCCTTTACTCATCACTCATCAATCCCATCATTGAGTATGATAACCCATTTGGGATGTACCTCAGAAGACACATTCGACAGCTGGAAGGTCCACAAACATACCTCGTCAAGAGCATTACTGGCCTCAGACATGTGTCATATGCTGCCAGACTGCATGAACTCTTGCATTACTCAGTGACATCTCGTTTACTCAGAGATGATCTTTGCTGCCCAACAAAGACATGTCCAAGTCAGGTTTAATGGATATGCTCCACCTATGGGAATCCATGTCACAGTGAGCCACACACTGTAATGAGCTAAACCTTGCCACAACCATAACTGGAAGATGCTGGAGTGACAGATTCCTGTCACAGGTACTCCCCATGCTTTGGAACTACATCCCTGATTACATTATACTGAGCACCTCACTAACACTCTAGGGACACATTGCAGACTAGATGGGGAACAGTGGGTACACCCCAGGGATCCTGCAATTGGCTCTGCTCCACAGAGGGACAGTTAGTTAATCAATGGGGTGGTGACAACTGACACATTTCAGTTAGGCATATGAATGGCCTTAGGCAGTTAGCCACATACCTACCTATGTACCTATGAACATATACATACAGTATCAGCACATGCCGATAGCTTAATTTACTGTTCATGTTTTAACTTACCTTGTGCCAATAGCGGTTGTGTGTGCAATAGTTTAGGGCTTTCTCTGTAGGATGCACACAGTAGACCACCTATACATGACAATTTACAGGTGGTCTTGTGTGTGTGCCATCCATGTTTACTGTGTGTACAGGTGGAGATGGGTGTCAGTCCATAGGTACCTACACTGTCAGTGTGTGTGCTATACATTCCCTCTTTGCCAAGGCATGGGCATACTGGGCATGCCTCCATCTGCCTACTGGGACTGGCTCAGGGTGTTCATGGTCTGAGTACCTCTGTGCCTGTGGGGCCCTTGACAATGGTGGTGGGCTGTGAGGGCCTTCACCATTCTGTCCCTGCTGCAGCTGTTTCCGCAGGATCATATTGTGTAACATGGCACATACTATGAAGATGTGAGCACATGTTCCCGGAGTGTACTGCAAGGCTCCACCAGATATGTCCAAGCAACAAAACTGTGATTTCAGCATCCCAAACACATGCTCTATGATGATTCTAGTTTGTGCGTGTGCCTCATTATGGCATTCTTGCATGGGTGTGTGTGCATTTCTGATGGGAGTCATCATCCACGGTTCCAGTGTATAGCCAGCATCCCCCACCAGGTGGCCATATGGGATGTCCCCCCTGGCAAATACCTGATACAGCTGTGAGGCATGCCAGATGTGGGAGTTGTGATAGCTTCCAGGGCTGCCAGCACAAACATCCATACTAATGCCCTGGGCATTGCACACAACCTGGCAGTTGATGGAGGGGTATCCCTTGCAGTTTATGTAGCGCCTACCCTGCTCACCGGGTGGTGACTTGATGTGTATGTGCGTGCAGTCTATTGCACCCAGTACCTCCGGGTATTCTGCCACATGGTGGAAGAGATGCTTATTGCTGGCCAACTCCTTCTGCATTCGGGGGAGGTATATGTGCTCATTGGCATGTGGTAACATGGCATCCACGAACTGGTGGAGTACCCTGTATGCTGATGCCTGCAAGACCCCCAGGATATCCCCAGTTGGCCTGTGGAAGGTACCTATGGCTAGTATTCTCAAGCTTACACATACCTTTGTGTCCACTGGGATGGGTTCCCCTCTGTTATTTCTCACTGTGAGGTGTGGCCAGCACAGCTCAACAAGTTGCTGTATGGTGTCCCTGTCCACGCTGTAATGCTCTACTATCTTCAGATCATTTAGCCCCTGGAAGGTTACCCTTGGTCTGAACACTCTTCTCCTCCTACTCTGGTGCCTGAGGTGGTTGTCAGCATCATCCTCCACACCACCTACAGTCTCCAACACATGCTGATGAATCAAAGCTATGGCAGCCTCTACCATGTACATTTTAAAAGTTCCCCGTCTGTTTACACCGATGGTGCAGAGTGTTTGGGAATACACAAGTGTGTGTAAGGTGCTTTCACTCTTTATACTATTGTGTTTTGCATGCTGCTGATGTCATTGGGTGTGTATGTGCAAATCCAGCTGCAGGGTATCTTAATTATGAGTTTTACAGTGAGTACTGCAATTGTGAGGCCTTTGGTTTTAAATTATGCTTGCCTGTCGTGATTAATCTGTTGCCCTTTATTTCGCTTTTCAACCCAAATCCCCTCCCATTGACAGGCATGCATCCAGCTGCCGGCTTTCTTGTTTTGTACTTTCCCTACCCAGGAATGTGCTGCAAAATGTGTTGCTTTGTAGCTGTTCTACTGCAATTTTACTTTGTTTTGTTGTGACAGTTCTGTTTTCTTTGCAGTACGGCACCTCCCTTTTCCTGTTCTGCAGGTAGCTGCTAGCAGCCTTGTTAGCTGTTCTCAATGGCCCACTGTGGGTTCCTAGGTGTTAATTACTCATTTATACTCCTATTTCCATGCTGCAGCATTTCCTTATCTTTTTCCCATATTCGTCCTGTTTCCGCTCTGGTGCGCGCCGCACACAGCTGTTTACCGGGTTTACAGCGCGTTTTCATCCATGTTCACATGCACATTCGGTTACCTTGTGAGCTCTCAGCTAAGCCAAGCTATGGCTACTTCAACACACCCCTATCCTGCAGCTTTGCTTAGCAACAGGCAAACCAGGTTAGCAATGCTCCAATGTGCTTACAGCAATGGCGACAGACCCCTCTCTTGATGTCATTTTTATCTCAAGGGCTCACCTCGGTGTTATAACGCTACGCTGTTTTGTGCATCCTTACACCAGTGGGAAATCTGTGATTCAGTATTACTCCTCTCATTTGAATGGCATTGCCTACTAATTCCTAGCTACTGCGCATGACACTGTCACTGCCCCTTAGCAACCCTTGCGCCATGAGTATGGTGTAGCATGCCTGCCATTGACTATTATGGGGAAATCGTGATATGTGTTTCATTGCAGTTTTATTCAATATTTTTGTGTACTCCTTGCCATCCCCTTTGCGCACTGATGACCTGCGCTTTAACTTCGCATTAGTGTGGGCATAATATTAAATGTTCTTTTTCATATTTTGTGCATGTTGTTTTATGCCAATGGCTATATATTTAGCCATTGACATATATTAACAGTATAATACATGAGTTTGGTCTGCTGTCATGGCTCCGATTTTATGTTTGAAAAATGTAAACCATTTTTTTCAGTTTACATTTATGCATGCTTACACTATGCCTGCACCACTTCCTGAATCACTATATACCTTCATTTGCATGCTAAGCTGCTGTGCATGGGTTAATTAGCATACATGCACCAGGAGCTGTGCGGGCATGGCATACGCAGGTAGTGCACATGGAAACAGCTCGTACCTGAATCGCTCGGCGGCCATATATGGTGTTAGATCGCCGACATTACGCCTGCACCTGGCACAAGCTTCATGAATCCCGGGGACTGTGTTTCAGCATTTATGTGGTATTGGTGCTGGCAACATGGCTGTGTCACATTAAAACTTTATATCAGTAGAAATGGCTATCCTAGTGCTCTTTTTGTTTTATTAGTGTTATTTTGAGCACTATTTCCTCCTTTCATTGAGTTTGAGATTTAGAGAGATGTCTAACCCCCACACAAATGTTACATTAGAGAGGCGCCTATTTTATACAAGAGACCAAAAGCCAGGAGAAGGTTTTGCAGCTTATATCACTGACTTGCGAAATAAAGCTAAAACGTGCAGATTTGGAGATTTGAAAGATGAGATGATAAAGAAAAGACTTTTGTGTGGTGTTAATAATGCTGCAGTGAAAAAGATTTTGCTTTGTAAGAGTGATTTAACATTGAGCAAACTCATAGAAATTTGTCAAATCCATGAGCTTACAAAAAGGCACACAAGCATAGCCAGCTTTAGGCATCAGCGAACCCTGCAGTTGCTGGGGGCCTCCTGTTCCTGGGGGGACCCCAACCACATCAAGTTATCTTTTCTTGATATTTTGCAACATGTCTATTAAACTAACAAAAGCTAGTACAGCAATCTTGTACACTTTATAAGCCATGTGGGTAATAACTCATTTATATCTCCTTTAAAATTCAAAGATATCTCTGATTATACTAACAGTGTTTTATCAAGTAACAGACTTCACAATTCTATTAAATATTTTACCACTGATATAGTGCATGTGGCTAAGTTAAACCCTGCTTGACGGATATTTTCTCCACTAAAACCAACAACATAGCCAGCTTTAGGTACCTGCAATAACTGTGGCCGCATGGGGGCCCCTTAATCATCTTGACTGTGTGGGGCCCCACAAAAGCAGCTGATGGTTTGGAAAAATTAGGAAAATGTATTAATTTCCTGCTTATGCTCTTTAGCCTAAACAGAGTTGCGGTCTGACCGTTAGAGTAAAGCTGATAATGAACATAAACAAGGTAAGCAGTAAGCAGTACAAAGATAAAACAGGCTGTACTGACTGATTTGAGTGAAAACCTTGTATTTTAGCAACAGTTGATGCTTCCGATCTTCAGGGATGATTTTTTTCTTTCAGGGAGTTTTATAAATACCGCTAGAACACCAGGTACTACAACTCTCAACTTCTTTGCAGAAGAGTTCAGCACAATACCAAAAATAATAGCAGAGTAAAAGCTAAAAATCAGGAACACGTTTTAAAAATTACTCTAAGTCACTTAAAAAGTTAATAAAATAACCCACTGTACATCAACATACACTTTTGGACAATAAGAAGTATAACCTCTGATACCTGGAATTATTGGCTGTCTGTATTCCTGAATGATTTATTAGCAAATCAAACTTTTTTTTTTATGAAGGACAGAGCAAAATAATGAGCAAAATCAGGAAGGTCTGTGAAATCAGAGACAAGTTACAGGTATGCATTACAAGTTACAGGTATGCGTTACTCCTCACAGAGGTAAATAAAAGTGACTTACCCCTGCTGCTGTTTGACAACTGCTAAACAGCAGTCACTGATCATTGTGGCAGTAAAAGTGTTGCACGATGTATTGCTATTTACTGAAATAAGTACAAAATTAGTATTGCTATGGCTTTTGTGTATGTTTGTAAAAAAATATCACTGATTTTTATCTCTGCATATACCCAATAATGCCAGGAAGCATACAATGTTTTTCTGGGTATCACTGAAAATGTAGCTAACAAGTAATTGTATTTCAAATGTAATGCATAAAATAGATCACAGAGCATTCAGACACTTCATTCTTCAAGTAGCCTGGTGGCCCTCACTCCCCAGACTGTATAAATTGATATAGGGGGCTCCCCTTAATCATCTTTGACTATGTGATGGTCCTACAAAAGCTGTTGCTGGTTGGGGAAAATGAGAAAAAAATTATTAATTTTCTAATTATACTCTTTAGCCTGGACAGGGATGACCTTGTTAGGATAAAACTGATAATACCCTTTGCTCTCAACTGCACCCTTTCTAAAATCAGTCCTGCTCAGATGTGTGTGTGTGCAGAAAGCTGCTGTAGGTTATGGGGGTGGAGGTTGTAGTTACTTCTTTAATTTTCATTACAGTCAAACATAGAGATGTGCACATGAGGTCATTACAGCTTTTGTTTGGGCTGATGACAGTTTGGTCATTGTTTTGCTTTTCTGACAGACCTCAGAGGCATATAAAGAAGGTTACTATAGCTTGTGTAGGGGCAGTGTACTGTCTAGGAGTAACAAAATAGAATACATTACTGTAATCTTTATTTTTTCAATTTCACATCAGGCTTGTATACAGGTAGCTGCCTTTGATGATTAGGGTTGAGGAGAGAGAAGGTACGCTATGTATATGTATGTCAGCACTCACTTGAAGCACATGACTGTGGCAATTTGAACCTCTGCTTTCATCCCAGTCTAACATCAGAGAGACGCATAGGCAGTGATTGTCTTGGGGGTGGTTAGTGAGGCAGGCCATATTCCCAGACTGGACCTCTGTATCCAGACAACAAATGGCTTGTTAGTTTGTTGAGAGCTACTATTTTGTCATCTTTGAATAGTAAGCCTTGGGCACAACTTATATCTTTCTTGAAAGAAAAAAAAGACAAATTCTGTTCTTACTCTTGTTTTTTGCTTAAGACACCATTGGATTAAAATGTTAGGAAAATGCCCTAAAATACATCCCTGAACATCTACAACCCTATGGCTTCTTGGACCCTGACTTATTTGAGTTATTTCCTAAATGGTTATTACTGTGCTAGCTTGGTCAGGAAAGGTATGCTGATAGGAAAACTAAAGCTGTACAACACTGAATTTCTTTTTTTAATCATAATTTCTTAAGAAGACATCATTGGATGAAACGATTATGTAAAAAGAAAAAAAAAAGTAACAGGATTGTAGCTACAGGTCAGGCCATATACACTACACCTAAATGTTTGCAGCATGAACAAAAAGGCTGCTTCGGAGGGGTGGCAGTGACGGGGTGATACTTTGATGAAAGTGCTTAGAGGGGGCCCCTGAAATTGACATTTGCTGGGGGGCCCCCAAAATGCTAACACTGGCCCTGTCTGTACATAGTATATTTTGCCACACACAGTCCTGGGTTTGAATCCAGTGGTATGTAGCACTACATTTTCAGTATCAGTCACGTACTACCCACATTTTCTCTCTCCCCAGGAACACAATGAATATATTTGGAGAAGTAGCCCATATTATCTGCAGATATTGTGTTTAGATCTCATAGAATGTTACAATCAATACTAAGAATATATTCATCGGCGTTGTTGATTCATAAACAAATCTGTGTAATCCCAGTATGGCTATATCCCTTGCATGTACGTACTATGCTGCTGCAGTCAATTAATAAAGTATTTGCAGATGTCTCCTGCAGTCACAGCTATTGGGTTTTATTCCCATGCCTGCCAAATAAGCCATGACGGCTGTCTAATTTACTTACTGTACACAAACATGCCTCTTAAGCGTCACAATTTAACTAACTAATCCATCTGTCACACGATTACCAGATAAATTATTACCTGGAATGCAATATATTACCAAATCCATTTGCAAAACACCTTAGTAGTTAGATAAATCCACAGTATGTGAAACTGTCCTGTGTAATTGTGTACCTGCATTTGATAGTGCTTGGCCCTTACTGTCCCATGCTATCAGCTTGAGAGGTATGTACGTGCTACAACAGAGATAGGAGAATTGTACTCACTGTAATCACAACTGACACTACACATGTGTAGATGTATGTATTACCAGTGTTTTCAGGGATATCATCTGCAATGTTACTAATGATTTTTTTTTCTCTCTCTCCCCACCCCTTATCTTAATTTATTCATTACTGTTATGTATTATTATGATTTAATATTAACATACTTTGTTAAACTAGCTGTATTTTGGAAATTTGGTTGATTATTGCTATGTGTTATTATGATTCAATATTAACATATTTTGTTAACTTAACTGTTGTGTTGGTGTTTTGGTTTATTTCACACTGGCGTGCTTTTACCTTACTGACTGTTATGTTGCTTAATGTTGTGTTGCACATAATATACATTAATGGGGGGAATTCAATGAAGGCTACACAGATTTATTTACATGAAAGTAAGCAAACAGAGCTGGGTAGCGTGTACATATGCACCAACAAGGAAGTATCTCAGGCATGCCCATCACCTCATAAGCAGGTGAATGGCATGCAAATGAGGGAGGTAGAGTGATCCAGCAAGCAGATAGGCAGTTCTGCAGACCCTGGGTTGGTGTCCATAGTGTACGGAAAAATTCCATGTACATGATTTTAAACAGACAACAGAGGATGTAAAAGTGCAGTTAGATAGACAGAAATAGCATAGCAGACATAGATATGTGCAAAACTATCCACTGTGTGTTCAAAACCATATGGGAAATAATATAAAATAATTTGGTATGTTTGCATAGTGTTCTGCAGTGCACAAACATGCTTTTATGGAAAAAAATTAAAAATAGTGTAAAAACCAAATGTATTAGTATGTGACAATAATGCATTATAGGACCCGCATGGAGTATCTACAATGATGGAATAGTGCTGTTGCTAAAGAGACAGGACCTGGAATTGTGTAGTTTCCAGGTTGTGTGCACAGATCTCTATGCAAATGACCTGGGATTACTGAATTAGCACAAATGGGTATTCGTGTCTGCAGATCCCATCCATGTAGCCACTGAACCATGTTGGTGTCCACAGAAGAGGTAGCTGACATCAAGGGAGGTGTGTTTGAGGACTTATAATCTCATTGGTGTTCAATGGTGCCTGTTTGTGCTATGCAGTGATGAGCTGAGCAGGAGGGTATGTACAGTGTCTGCAAAGCTTTGTTTACCTCCGGGGCATGTGTTTCATTGTTTTTGTGCATTTTTGCATGGTGCACTGCCGTGGTGAGTGTGACCTTTCATGGGGTGTGTGCAGTGACTGCTGAGCACTATTTACCTTTGTGGTGCATGTTTGCATGGTGTGCTGCAGTGCTGAGCAAGAAAAGTTGTGTGTAAAAAAAAATGTCTGAGAAAGCCAGTGATATGTTTATTACTGATGACCCTTGTTTCACTTAAACTGGGACCATTAACAGTCCTTAATGATGTACTTGGCAGGTGGAATGCATCATAGGTAGCCAATCACACAGGCTGCACCTACAGCACAGCACTATAAAAGTTGCATACACCCTACAATCTGAATTCACCCCCATACTCTGCAGCAGTGGAGTACAGACTTGGGATATTTAACTGAAGGAATGCTAGGGGCTGCTGCAGGTCTGCTACATATTTATGTGCTAGATATTGAGGTCAATGCTGCTACTGCTGACAATAGGCCTAGGCTAAGAAGGAAAAGAGTGTTCAGGCCCAGGGTAAGCTTGCAGGGGCTACATGAACTGGAGATTGTAGAGTACTACAGGGTGGACAGGGACATATTACAAGAACTCACTGAGCTCTGTCACCTTCAACTCAGACCCTGAGCTAACAGAGGGGAACCCATCCCAGTGGAAACAAAGATATGTGAGGCTCTTAAGATACCAGCTATGGGTATATTCCAAAGACCAACTTGGAACATGATGAGGGTCTCACAGGCATCAGCATCCAGTTCCTGGATGCCATGCTACCACATGCCAGTGAGCACATTTATTTTCCCCTCATCCCTGAGGTGAAGGCCAGCAGTAGGTAACACTTCTACCATGCAGCACACTACTCTGAGGTACTGGGTGCCATAGATTGCACTCATGTACATATCAAGGCACCACTCAGTGAGGAGGGTAGAATCTACATCAACAGTTATCACGATTCTCATATCTGGCATGCATCACAGCTGTACCAGATGTTTGCTAGAGGGGACATCCCGCACCACCATTTACTTGAGGATTCTGGCTACGCACTGTAACCATGCATGATGACACCCATCAGAAAAGCACACACACCCATCAAAGAATACCATAATAAGGCACATGCACAAACTAAGAACATCATAGAGTGTGTGTTTGGTCTGCTGAAGTCATGGTTCTGGTGCCTCAATATATCTGATGAGCTCTGCAGTACTCTCCAGCCACATGTGCACAGGTGTTCACAGTATGTGCCATGCTACACAATATGATCATGTGGAAACAGCTACAGCAGAATCAGCAAAAGGAAGGGATACACAGCCCCCCACCATTACCTAGGTCCCCACAGCCATACCCACAGAGGGACATGGAGGAGGAACACACTGAGGATGTCCCTGTAGACAGATGTAGGCATGCTCATTATGCCCTGGCCTTGGCCAAGAGACAACGTGTAGCACATGCACTGACAGTCTAGGGCCCTAGGGACTGGCACCTCACACTGACTCACATACATATAGTAAGAATACTGCCAGCCAGCCCACACAACCTGTACCTAACCATGTACTGGCTATGTACTGTGGGGATCAGACAGAGCCAGCCCAGAACTACAGGTCTGTCAACTGCTGCATTTGCAAGGTAAGTCTTTCACCTGTACACCACTTGATAGGGGTATTAGAATATGGTAGCATATGTATGGACCTGCCGCATGTATGTAAGGGAATATAGTGTGCTACTGGGCTACTTGGAGAAATTTAACAGCCACTTGGGTCAACAGGTACTCTGTCAAATAGTATGTGCTCCATAATATTTACTAGGCCACATGGCTGGAAAATCCACTACATTATTCAAGGGGGATGGCAAACAGTGGAGTCACATGACAGTTGCACAACTGTCTTTGCCAGCAGAGCATGGGCTGGTTGCCTCCCAACACATCAGTGTTCCCATATAACTGCTGTAACAGTAAGTCTGCAATGATATATCAGCAGACTAGCCAATCCCAGGGCTGTGACATAGAACCTGGCCAAAAGTTGTATGTCTCATGTAACACAAGGGTGACAATGTATGTCTGTATGCTGTTGATAGTGTCAGGAATGACAGCTCTCTGTCTGGTGGATGGTGTGGCTCACTAGGAGATGGTGTTGATGCTTTGAATCTGGCAGCATCCACATCATTTGCCTGTGAGCAACTCGTATGGTGTTATTCCCACAGACTGATATCCCCTCAATCTGTTACTGCATTAAAGCTGGACAAAGTCAGAGACAATGAGGGGACAAAGGGCCAAATCTACAGTTGGACATTACACATGCTCTGATTAACCTAGAAGGTGACTAGCATAACAGCAGGTTTCAACAGAACAGAATAGCTGCAGGATGAAACGGACATCACTTAAATGTGCCAGTACTTAGTAGAATTCAGTGACTGCATTATACAATATTTTACCAGAACACCACAAATGTATGAGGAACAGACCAGTAGTCTGGAGTGAAATGCTGGACCTTTTGCAACAACATGTACAGTGACAGGTATGCAGACTGTCACCGTGTGTGTGATATTACATTATGTATCACAGTCATATATTACGTACAGCACACAGGAGGGGGATGCTGTGGACAATTTCAGGGAAGTGCTGTAATGCGGAAACAGGGGCAGCAGCCAATATCTGCAGCACACAAAATCCCAGACTGGAATACAGGTAGCTCTGGACTGGAGTCACCTTGTAATTACTGACAGTCCCACTGGGCATGCTCCTACACTTAGTTAATTTGAGCGCATGTCTGTTGCCTCTTTATCACAAAAACCTGCTATGTGGGAAAACATCTGTACATACAGATAGCTACGTACACATATCTGTCTGTCCCTATCCCCCTCTCACATGATTAGTGTATCTATCAGTATGTACCCCAAATGCATACATATATATATATATATATATATATATATATATATATATATATATATATATGTATATATATAAATTCCAGTGATACATACATTCTCCACATATATCTACACAACATATGTACATAACTTATTCACACACAGCAATATTTAAAGGGACATCCCTGTTACAGACACACACACACACACACACACACACATATATATATATATATATATATATATATATATATATATATATATATATATATACACAGATAGATAGATGACTATGATGTTTGCAGATGACATTGTGATCTGTAGTGAGAGTAGGGAACAGGTGGAGGAGACTCTGGAGAGATGGAGATATGCTCTAGAGAGAAGAGGAATGAAGGTCAGCAGGACTAAGACAGAATATATGTGTGTGAATGAGAGGGAGGATAGAGGAATGGTGAGCATGCAAAGAGTAGAGGTGGCGAAGGTGGATGAGTTTAAATACTTGGGGTCAATAGTTCAGAGTAACGGTGAGTGTGGAAGAGAGGTGAAGAAGAGAGTACAGGCAGGATGGAGTGGGTGGAGAAGAGTGTCAGGAGTGATTTGTGACAGACGAGTACCTGTAAGATTGAAAGGGAAGGTCTACAAGAGAGTAACAAGACCAGCTATGTTATATGGGTTGGAGACAGTGGCATTGACAAAAAGGCAGGAATTTGAGTTGGATGTGGCAGAGTTAAAGATGTTAAGATTTGCACTGGGTGTGACAAGGTTGGACAGGATTAGGAATAAGTATATTAGAGGGTCAGCCCAGGTTGGAAGGTTTGGAGACAAAGCCAGAGAGGCAAGATTACATTGGTTTGGACATGTGCTGAGGAGGGATGGTGAGTATATTGGGAAAAAGATGCTGAGGATGAAGCTACCAGGTAACAGGGAAAGAGGAAGGCCTAAGATAAGGTTTATGGATGTGGTAAGAGAGGACATGCAGGTAGTTGGTGTGACAGAGCAAGATGCAGTGGACAGGATGAAATGGAAACAGGTGATCCGCTGTGGCGACCCCTAACGGGAACAACCAAAAGAAGATGATGATGATACAGATAGATAGATATACATATATCTATCTATCTATATATATATATATATATATATATATATATATATATATATATACTATATCTATATCTATATATATATATATATATATATATATATATATGTATATATATATATATGTGTGTGTGTGTGTATGTAAGAATGTCACCACATACCCTCGGAATGTTGCAGTTATCTGCACTCACTCATCACTAGAGTTGTCCACAGGAACCTAACAAAGACCACAACGGTACATATTCCAATCACCCACAGACCCCTGTGCCTGCAAAATTTCACCATGTAGACAGACACAGGTGAGCAAGTGATGAAATGTACAATGGGTTCAAAGCATGCCTTGGACAGGCCATATTGACCCTGGCCACATGTTTGTCTATCTAACTGCAACCAGACACATATGGCCATACTGGTAACTGTACACACATAGCAGGGATATTAACAGGTATCCCACTCCTAGGATACTAGATATAATAACTGCACCAAGCAATATCACTTTGCAGGCCTCAAATGCTGTCTAACACAAGGCTATTTTGCGTACTCCACAAGTACTATGCCTGCAAGCACATCTACAACAGATGTAACCTGTGGTGGGTGCGATAAGTACAGCAAGCTATAGTGTGTAATAGTAGATAGGTAGGGTTTCTAGTCTCACATCAGCCAACTGTGTGTGTGTGTGTGTGTGTGTGTGTGTGTGTGTGTGTGTGTGTGTGTGTGTGTGTTGTGTGTGTATAAGTATATCCCCTTGCAGCACTATGGACATACCCATGTGCACTAGTCACATGCAATGTTTATGCATTTTATGGGCTTGTGACTAGCTGCTGGCCTCTAAATCACCTTCCTGTACAAGGCCTGCTGATGTCATCCACCATATGAGTGCTGGCTGACAATCTAATACCAGGTAAACTCTGTGGCGCATGTGATAAGTACTGTGAGCTACTGAGTGTAATAGTAGGTAAGTAGAGATTCTTATCTCACAGCAGCCAGGTGTGTGTGTGTGTGTGTGTGTGTGTGTGTGTGTGTGTGTGTGTGTGTGTGTGTGTGTGTGTAGATATATCCCCTTGCAGCACTACGGACATGCCTTTATGGGCTATCCTCATGCAATGGTTATGCATTTTATGGGCATGAAACTAGCTGATGGCCCTAAATTGCCCTCATCTACATAATAATAATTGATGTCCACCACCTGTACACTGGTTATTTGTAGAAGTGCCAACTCCATCACCACACCTTCTAGATTTTTAAGTTCAGAAAACTCAGGTGACACATATCAGGAGTAGCAGACCATATCACAAAGTATGAATACATGATTATGCTGACTGTCCCCATTGTCTCTGACACACTGTTCTACAGATATGCACCTAGGGAGCCATGCACGTGTACTTCCATACCTTGTTGATATCATATTTCTGCTGTGCTGCTATGTATTCTGTGTGGTTATATTGCCACCATGTGTCCATAGTTTATCCTCTCAGACTCCTGGAACAGAAACATACACAGGTCTGTGACACACCTGTCATTCTGTATCACTACTGCCAGTCCAACAGCATGCAACAAAGATACACAAAGTTTGATGTGTAGTCATGACACATGCCAGCATACAGTATATGTTAGTGACCACTACATGGGGCATGGCAAAATAATACTGCACTACACAAGTACATGTCAAGTAATATAGTCATCCTGTGCATCAGACACATATTTGCATGTCCCTGCATCGATGAACGGATGGCAGGGATGTGACACAGGTAACATCATATATATGGGGTGTGGTGTGGGGGTGCCAGAGGCCTAGGCTGTGCCAAACAGTTGACAGCATGTGTGTGAGTCAGTGAGGGATGCAGGTTAGATGGGCCACAGAGAGGTACCGTGTGTGTCTGTAGGTGACCTGCATGTGACAGTGATGTTTGAGTGTGTCCATATGCATTGTCAAGCCCAGTGCTTGCCCTACACATGTGTATGTTGAACAGCTGTGGACCATGCATGGTAGAGTGGAAAGTTCACCATCTCTGGCCACTAACACGGGAACTGTCTCTGCCAGGGGTAGTACTGGTGCCACTATGCCCAAATTCAGATGCTGTGCTAGTACCTGATGGTGACTGCTGTCTGCTGAGACTGTGCCCCTCACAGGACCACCAAGGACCATGTGCCTATGCCTTTCCACATTGCAGTGTGGACAGCACACTTCCCACTGTAGCAGTGGAGATACTGCCACTACAGGAGCGTGACTGTGCATGGCCACATGCATTCTCAGCAGATGGTGTTACTGACCTACGTCCATGTGTCCGAGGCCCAACTCCAACCAGATGTTCCAGCAGAGACAATGTGCAGTCCAAGACAGACACTATCTCAGCCCACCATCTGTCCACTGCATCAATGAACTGATCCAGGGTGTCCCCAATGCAGTGGAGGCAGTCACAGATGTCAGACTGTGCTGGATCTATAACCCTAAGCATGTCTGATGTTGTGCTCAGAACATGCCTGAGCCTCCACGATGGGCCAGAACATGCACTGAGTTACCCATGATGTGACACCTGCAACAGGTGGTGGATGGACAGCAGTCCTCCTATGAGCATCTCTGTCAGTCTGCCTGTGTGGGATGTTGCCAACTCTCTGGCTATAGCCAGTGTCTACACTCACTGACGCCATTGTTGTCACACTGTCCTGTTCAATGTCACCACCCTCTGACTGTCCAATATCTGTGGCCTCTGGGAACTGGGTATGTGTGGGTATACTGACTGTGTGCAGTGACAATGGGGTCAGAAGAGGGATGTCAACCAGTGGGACATATACAGCCCCCAGCAACCCCACCTGTGCCTCACTATGGCCACCATCATCATCAGAGTCTGATGAGACACTGACATCAGGTTGTGTGGGGGAGAGATCCCAACCCCCTTGGTCACCCGTGGGAAGCCAGACAAAGCAGTACATTACTACCTGCACTATTATGTATAGAAAATCCAGAAAGACAAATAATAATGGGAATCCACAACTGTATTACCAGTCTCACATCTTCTCATCTCCTCTTTCATGCACAACAGACTTCCTTACAACAAAATTCACATTCCACTCAAGCCCTTTATAACAAACACTTCAGTAACATCAAGTGAAACATGACCAGTATGATTTACCTTTATGAAATATCACAGTATACTTGGAAAAACAACACATAAAATGCAGTACACCTTTCTTAACAGATATATTGAAATACATATTCAATGCCTAAGGTATGTACCATCATCCTTTCTGCTTTTAAAAGGCATGTTGAATTAATTGCCTCATGCAACCCAGGAGGCTTATTCACTCTTAACTATAATTGCACAAGTGTTTCTGTACAACTACAGTCTTGTGATTACGCACTCTAGGAACCTTAGGTACATGTTCCATACTGGAACATACAAACATTCTACTTTAGTTACACTCTACATTAATAGTACATAGGCCATTATTCTGGCCCTTAACTTTAATAGCATATATATGTTCCATAACAATACAGTATCAAATTACCAGGAGCAGGACTACAGCTTGAGACAACACCTGATGGACCAGTAAAATGGCGAGGGTGAGGTAATTTCAGTACCACCTCATACTGCAGCACAACAAGGTAATACCTACCTATATATATATCACATGTACAGTAGCTACTGTATTATTTGATGTATTGGTGACATTCTGACTATGAGTGTACAACTGAGCTTAAACCCCACCCTGCCAAAGCACTTGATCTCTCATCCACATAAAGGTATGTATAACCTGACAGAATGACTGCTACAGTATTACAGTGGTGATCACAGTAAGCTTACCTTAACACTCCTCTGCTGTGGACACTGGCACCCACCTCCGAGATGTATGATGTGATGGATACCTGGGAGCTGTCATGTGTCCCTAGGTTTGCCAGGAATTCCTCAGTGGCCATGAGTAGCTGTTCCACTACAGATCCTCCACCATTGATGGTACGATCCCTGGCTACATCAGCTGCCCTTGGTCATGCAGCATTCACCATGTTGGTAGAATTGTGATGAACCTGCTCATATGTCCTGTACTGGTGTCCATAGGCATTCACCTCCCAGACAAGGTCTGCCCACAACGCAGCCCACTATTCCCTGTTATACCTCCCCCTGGATAGGAGGATGTAGTGATGGTGCCTCAGTCCTTCAAGTATTAATTAATTCTCTGTATCTGACAAAGAGGCATGCCATCTATGCTACATTAGTCCTGAAAAACAACAAAGAGGAAACACATTACAGGAACATATACACGGAAGTCCACTATGTACAGATACATCAAGAATAAGAAGGCCGGCACTATCCACTGCTTGCTTATACATGTCATACCCCACAGTGTGACAACATACGTGTGTGGATACAACCGAGATAGTATCATTACCAAGGTATTTTCCTGTGTGCTATACTTCTCAACATGTTATAGCAAGATATCTGGATAAAGTAATAAATAATGGGGGGACAAAGACCCAAACATAGATACACTTTTTAAATATTGCACTTACAAACTTAGAAAATGGATTGAATGACAGGTTTTGCATTAGTATGAATTTTCTGAAAGATGTGAAGTCTAAAAGTCAAATGTCATTATTTTCTGACTTCAGCCCTCAATGATTTATCAGTAATTTGCCATAAAACCACTATTTTATGGCACATGTGGCTACTACAGTTTTAAGATATGCCTGTGTGGTGACATGGCAAATGTGCCACTGCACACAATGATAGGTGTACTGGCTGCCACATTCAGTATTGCTGTGACAGCCAAACATTTAAATCCAAAGCCTGTTGGTATAGGTGGTACAACAGTGAATGCATCCCCACACCCTAATGAACAGTGACTATCGCATGGTACAGTACAGTGTGTCCCTACCTTCATGTGTACTGGCTCAAGTATGTGTAGTGTGAGGACAGTACAATATTGTGCTGGAGTGGATGATATCCCAGAGGGTAGTATCGTGCACTGGTTGGCATGTTGTCTGTGTCAGCGGCTCAGACAATAACTGACTGTGCCAAGGCCATCCTGGATAACTGCTGAGTCTGTGTGGGGGTGGTTGATGGCTCCCAATATGCAACCAGCTGCTAATGCACCAGTCAGAGATCATTGACTGTGACTGCAGGGAGGGAATACCTAGAAGGGGCATGCCATTAATGGCGGATGGCAAATCCCACTGGTGAGTATCATCAGTGCAGCATAGGTCTCCCAATGTTATGTTCCCAGGCTATGACTCTCAGACACATGCCTATACACCAGCTGACATACCACTCTGAACATGACATACACAGTTTCCAGCATGGCCTGCTGCCCTAATATACACTTAAACTATGACAGGCCAAGGATGGTGGGGTGAGACAGCTGTCTGACATCCATCACATAGTGTAACAGTCATAGGGCTCCAGACGTCTCTGATTGTGAGGGCTGTATGGCCATTATGCTAGTTAAGTTCACATGTCCTATAGCTCTGTAACATGATGTGTAATGCTGTAACAGCCTCACACTCAAACATGGCCATAGTCAGGCTAGCACCACTTCCACTCACTGTATACAGGACACGCTTAGCCACACACATAGTGCAAGTTGACTGTATGTAGATTAATACACTTACCTATGTACAGGTACACACTACAGATTACAGTACCAGAAGCATGCAGCACACCTCATGTCTGCAAGTACTATCAGTGTTGAACATATAATGCTTGCTGATATCAGCAAGCCTTGTTGTGGTCAGTCATTTGGGTGACCACATCACCCGCTGCAAATAAAATAATGCAATACCCTACCTATGTCTAAGTTACAAAAATTATCATATGTGTGCCATATGGATATACACACACAACAAGTTGGGTGGAGGGAGATCAGAATTCCTACCTATCTAGGCTTATACACTAGAAATGCACAGTATTTCTCACATGTGCCATGGCTTATGTCTGATAATGCACTCTCAGCTGATAGTCTTAATGTGGATGATGTCATCAGGCCTTGTAGAAGAGGGTGGTTTGGAAGCTAGCAGCAAGTTACTGGCCCAAAAGGTTAATAAGCATTGCAGCTGGATAGCCAATGAGAGCTCCCCATTGTTTTGTAGGGGTATACACACACACAGACATGTACCAAGTGGGCTGGAGTGAGAGTAGAGCCCATATTTATCTAGGCTTATACACTAGAAATCACAGTACTTATTGCATGTACCATAATACACTGTCAGTTGGTAGTCTTAAGGTGGCTGACATCATCAGGCCTTATAGAAGAGGGCTGTTTGGAAGCCAGTAGCAAGTTACGGGCCCAAAAAGTACATAACCATTGCAGCTGGATAGCCCATGAGAGCTCTCCGTTGTTTTGTAGGGGTATACACACAGACATGCACTAAGTGGGCTGGAGTGAGAGTAGAACCTCTACCTATCTAGACTTATACATTAGAGATCACAGTACTTATCACAGGCACCACAGGTTAAGTCTGTTGTATATGTAATTGCAGGCACAATACTTGTGGATTACAGAAACTAGACTTGTGTTGAACAGCATCTGTGACCTGCAGGGTGATATTGCTTTATAGTGTTATCTGCATCTAGTATCCTAGCAGTGAGATAACTGTTGTTATCCTAGCTATGTGTGTAGAATTACCGATATGGCCATATGTGGCTGCTTGCAGTTAGATAGGCAAAACTGTGGACAGAGACAATGTGTCCTATCGTTATACATTACACCACCTGCTCACCAGTGTCTGTCTACATGGTGACATCCAGCAGGCATAGGGGTCTGTAGGAAAGTGGATTATGTACTGTTGTGCCCTTAGTTCAATCCTTTGAACAACATTATGGTTGCGTGATAGTGCAGATTTACTCACATTTGTTAGGGTATGTCAGGCAATGCAGACATCCACGCACATTTCTGTATATAACAAGGATGTATATATAAATTCAACAGTGTGTGTTTGGTATGTATATGTATTATGTAGATATATGGGGGAGTGTATGTATCATATTAAAATATGTATATATATATATATATATATATATATATATATATATATATATATATAGATATATCAGTCTATCTGACACTACATGCATATGAGAGAGAGAAATAGACGAATGTATACATATATATCTGTATGTATAGACATTTATACATAACAGGTCATTTCAATGAAGGGGCAACAGCATACTTCTCAACTGTACAGATTTTTGCAGAATGTTTAGATTTTTAGCTCATATTTTTGGTCTGTTTTTCATAAAATTGTGGTTTTCTGGCAAATAAGTGGTAAATCATTAAAGACTAACGTTAGAAAATAATGACAGGCATTTGTGTTTCAGGCTTCATACCCTTCAGAAAATTAATGCTAAAGCAAAATCTGTTATTCTATCAACTTTCTAAGTTTGTAAGAGCAATATTTAAAAATTGTCCTTATTTTTGGGCCTTTGTCCAACTTTTATTTATGGCTTTGTCCTGATTTCTTGCTGTAAGAAGTTGAGAGGTATGGGCAACAGACTTGCGCTCATTTTTACTAAATGTATAGGCATGCCCAGTGGGACTGTTAGTGCTTATAATGTGACTCCAGGCCACACCTACCTGTACTCCAGTCCAGGATTTTGCATGCTACAGACATTAACATCCACCCCTGTTTCTGCAGTACTGCAGTTCACTCAAAATGCCCACACCATTTCCTGCTGTCTGCTGTGCTTAATATGTGACTGAGGTTGGTACTGTTACACCACCAATAGAGTGAAAGTCTGCATAACTCTCAACTCTCCTGATTTTCACAG
Organism: Protopterus annectens; assembly: GCF_019279795.1. Classification (NCBI taxonomy): domain Eukaryota; kingdom Metazoa; phylum Chordata; order Ceratodontiformes; family Protopteridae; genus Protopterus; species Protopterus annectens. The sequence continues at coordinate 1,113,165,020 of NC_056731.1, read as the reverse complement.
AATGTCCAGAGTTTTGCCTCATATGTTTGGTCTGTTCCTCATACATTTGTGGTCTTCTGGTGATTTATTGCATGTTGACGTCAATACATTCTACTAACTACAGACAAACATTTTTGTTTTAGACTTTATATCCTTCAGAACATATGTAATAATGTGACACCTTTAATTCCACTGTCTAGGTTTATGTGACCAAACTATGCCTTCTGTCCTTATGTTTGGGTCTTGGTCCCCCCACTAATCTTTCTGGCTTTCCCCAGATTTCTTGAACTAAGAGGTTAAGAAATTTGACATTTTGAGCAAACACCAACATAGTACTACCTCACATGCAAAAGTTGTGTGAGATTCTAGATTAGAACCATCAACACCATCATCCATGCTAGCTTCCCTAGTCCACTAAGCCACATAGGTTGCTAGACAGAGAGGAGTCGTTAATCACACAATCAACAGCATACATATGTACATTGTTATCCTGCATGAAGAGAGAGACATACAATGTGTAATCAATATCTATGTTACAGTCTTGAGATTGCCTGCTCCACTAATATACCATACCTGGTTTTCTGTTAAAGCAGTTATATGAGTACACTGCTGTGTTGAGGATGGGGGAACAACAGCACATTATCAGTTTGGGTAGACACTAGTCCAGCTATCATGTGTGCCAACTGTTTACCATCTCCCTTGCCTGATGTCGTGAATATTCCAACCAAGGGGCCAAGTGAATATTAAGGAACACATACTATTGGCCTGAGTATCTGTAGTCCCATGTGGATGTTAAATATGACCAGACAGCTCACTATATTTACTTGCATAATAGCAGCAGATCCATACATACCATACCTTATTATGATAATCCTTACAATTAATGTGTAGGTGAGAGACTTACCTTGTGAATGCAGCAGTTAACAGAACTGTAGTTCAGGGCTGACTCTGTCTGATGCAAGCAGTACACAGCCAATACATGGATAGGTACAGGTTGTGTGGGTTGCCTGGCATCAGGCTATTTTAATATATGTGTGTGTGAGTAGGAGCAAGGTGTCAGTCCCTAGGGCCCTAGGTTGTCAATGAATGTGCTAGTCATTCTCTTAGCCAATGCCAGAGCATACTGGGCAGGCCTACATCTGCCTATAGGGACATCATCAGGGGACTCTTCCTCTGAGTCCACCTGTTAGTGTGGCTGTGGTGACCTATGCACTGGTGGTGGGCTCTGTATCCCTTCCCTTTGCTGATCTTGCTGCAGCTGTTTCTGCAGGATCATATTGTGTAGCATGGCACATACTGTGAACATATATGCAAATATGGCTGAAGAGTACTGCAGGGCTCCACCAGATATATCGAGGCACCAAGACTGTGACTTCAGCAACCCAGACACATGATCTATGATGTTCCTAGTTTGTGTGTGTGCCTCATTATGACATTCTTCCATGGATGTGTGTGCATTTCTGATGAGTATCATCATCCATGATTCCAGTGCATAGTCAGCATTCCCCAGTAAATGACGTTGTGAGATGTCCCCCCCTAGCAAACATGTGGTACAGCTGTGATGCATGCCAGAGTCGTGATAGTTGCCAGGACTGCCAGCACACACATTCATGATAATGGCCTGGGCATTGCACATGACCTGGCAGTTGATGGAGTGGTACCCCCTGCAGTTGACTTAGATTCTACCCTCCTCACCAGAAGGTGTCCTGATGTGTGCATGAGTTCAATCTATGGCACCTAGTACCTCAAGGTAGTGTGCTACATGGTAGAAGTGTTGCATATTACTGGCCCTTGCCTCAGGGTTGTGGGAAAAATAAATGTGGACACTGGCATGTGGTAGCATGGCATCCAAAAATCTGGCGGAGTACCCTGGATGCTGATGCCTGTGATACCCCCTCATTTCCTCAGTTGATCTTTGGAAGGTACCTGTGGCTATTATCCTCAGGGCTACACATACCTTTGTTTTGGCTGGGATTGGTTCCCATCTGTTGGCTCTGGGTATGAGTCGAGGGCGGCAGAGCTCAGTGAGTTCTTGTAGTATGTCCCTGTCAATCCCTGTAGTGCTCTACGATCTCCAGCTCATGTAGCTCCTGGAAGGTTACCCGGGGCCTGAACACTCTTCTCCTTCTCAGTCTAGGCCTATTGACAGCAGCAGCAGCAGCAGCAGCACTGGCTTCAGCATCTAGCACATACAGATGTAGCAGGCCTGCAGCAGCCCCAAGTATTCTGTCAGTTAAAATTCCCAAGTCTGTACTCCAATGGTGCAGAGTATGGGGGGAAATCAGATTGTAGGGTGTATGCATACTTTGTGGTGCTCTACTATAGGTGCTGGCTGTGTGATTGGCAACCTGTGATGCACTGCACCTGCCTAGTATATCATTAACTTCATTTAATGTCCCTAGTTTAAGTCAAATAAGGATCAACAGTAATTAATACATCATTGGTCTTTTAGATACTTTTAGATACTCTCAGCAGAGAGGCGTGCCGTGCAAACAGGTAGAAACACATGCCTCATAGGTAAACACAGCTTAGCAGTCAATGAACACCCCCCAGACTTGCAAGCTCAGCACAGTGGTGTGCAGTGCAAACATGTGGAAACATGAACTTCATGGGCAAACAAAGCTTAGCATTCATTGCACACACCCCTAGGCTTGCACGCACAGCATGATGTGAGCCATGCATTCAGGTGCAGCTGTGCACCAATCAGCTGAAAAGGTAGTAGACACATCCTTGCCTGATGTCAGCTACTTCCTCTGTGGACACCAACATGGTTCTCTGCCTACATGGAAGGGATCTGCAGACACAATTACCCAATTATGCTATTTAGTAACTCCACCTCATTTGCATAGGGATCCGTGCTCACAACTTGGATACTATATGCTTCCATGCGCTACCATATTAGCAACAGCACCAGTGCACCACTGGAAATACTGCAAGTAGGGTCCTGTAATGCATTTCTGTCTCATGATATTAATTTTGATTTTTCCACATTGTTTTTATATATATATATATATATATATATATATATATATATATATATATATATATATATATACGGCATGTTTGCGCACTGCGGCATGCCATGCAAACATGGTCAGATTATTAAAACAATATTTTATTTTAATATATTTACTGTAACTTTTGAGACACATAGAGGATAGTTTCACTCATATCTGTGTATGCTATGCCATTTCTGTCCAACGATCTACATTTTTACAGCCCCTTTTGTCTTTTCATAGTCCTGTACATGGAATTTTTCCAGGTGCACTGCTGACACTGACACGGGGTCTACAGGGCTGCCTATCTGCTTGCTGGATCTCTCTATCTGCCTCATTTGCATGAGATTCACCAGCTTATGAAGTGATTTGCATGCCATGGAACTTCCATTGTTTGCGTGTGCATGCACGCTGCCCTAACTGGATCACAAATATGCTTACTTTCATGTAAGCAGCGAGGCATGATGCCTACGTGGTAAATAAGACTGTGTAGGCTTTATTAAATTCCCCCATAAATTATCATTTAAGAAAAAGGTTAATCTGATAAATTCAGTTGTAATTCGAAAATAACATATTTAACAATTGTATTCATATTGCCAATGGTATTTGAAAAATAATTATTTCAATGTCTTTTTTCTGTTTATATGGTGTTCTGGACTGAATCCAATAAAAAGAGGAATTTTATATGTAAATAAAGAATAGGAGGCTTATGGTTAATTAATCCAGTGGTATATGTTTCTTCACTAAATTTGTATAAAGTGTTAAAAGTTTATTAATGAAAAAGATGAAAGATTAGGTGTAAAAATGTTTAAATATAAGCATGACAAATTTTGGGATACAGTAAAAAGAGTAAAAGAGAGAAAGGAGATATAAATTAATAAATGAAATGTTATCAGAAAAAATAATGTGGAAAATAAAAATTTATGAAATAGAAATGAAGTGAAAAAATATGAGGGCAGATTCAATAAACCCTACACAGTCCACTGACACCATGTGGCCTTTGTGGCTTAATGCACACATGGTAGTACACCATTTTGTATTCAGTAAGCGACTCTACATAGTGTGTAGAGCCACACAGCCATAGTAAGCACTGTGGCATGCTAATTACAGCATAAGCAGCTGAATTGTATGCTAATCAACCAATCCAAGATGGAGGACCTACTCAACAAGTTATAAAGCAACCGTGTAGACTCAGTGCTGCTTTTCCCTGTGAATTCCAAAATCTATTGGAATACAGACATTTAAAGGAATCTTCACAGAAAGGAATGTCAAGTCAGCAGTCTTCAACACACTATAACTACCATTTACTGTTCTCTTTTGCAAACCTGGCAGCTTTGTACAGCATCTGAATGAGTGCAAATCTAAAAATATGAAGGTTGACAGTTTTTCACTGAAGTTGTTCAATGGCATTACAAACAAAGCAAGTTTAATTTTCTTGCTGTTTTCAAAACCACTCATTATAAGTGCATTCCTAAATTAGATGTCTGTATGAGTATTTAGACCTCATATTGGCAATATTTTGTTGATACAAAAATACCTATAGTAAGAGGATTGTGGATGCTTTAGATAATAGACAAAACCATTACAGTTTAGAATGTTCTTTTTAAAGAAAAAAATATTTTAATTGTACTCTTTCTTTTTACCAGTTTGCATACAGGACAGAACAGAAATGCATTTATTATGCAGTTTACAAGATAGCAGCAGTTTGGATGTTCTCTGTATTTATGAATGGTCCAAAGATTATATTATGGGATCACATTGCAGGAAAAAGCATTGTACCCGATGGGGAATGTCTATATGAATTTTACTACAGCTGGTACTTCCTACTGATTAATTCTGTTTTTGATTTTGTGACACCATTCATTTGTATTCTGTTTTATACTATACGTGCCTACTGGAATATCATGAGACTTAAAAGAAGCAGATTGAATATCATGTTCAAACACACCAGCAGCTCTCTGTGCTATGATGTTAAAAGGCCTTCAAGAGATCTGTTTGTTGTGAAGATGGACAAATATTTTCAACAGACTCAAACAATTTCCCCATCCATATCATTAAGAGACAAACCTAACTTTTCCAAGAATCAGAAGTCATCTGCAGCAATTAAAAAAATGGTAAAGTGTGATATTTCATGGAATATTGAATCATTTACCATACCTTCCCAACATAAGAAACCTGAATCTCATCAGAATAATGCACTAAATTTCAAACCACATAAGGATAAGAAAATTGTGAAAACACTGTCTGTTGTTGTTTGTCTTTTTCTTTTTTGTCGGGCACCTTCTACCTTCATTTCACCCATTTATGCTGCTTGCCGTTTCCTATGTATGCCAACATATGTGATTGAGATTGCAGTTTGGATATTGTGGTTTAGTGCCTTCATTAACCCATGTTTATATCCCTTGTGCCACACACATTTCAGGAAGTCTTTTAAGAGACAGTTTTGTTGTGGGACAAATAGTGTGCAGCTGTGAATGTTGTCAGATGTCCCAGTATCAATGTAAAATAAAATTGACCAGATTCATAAATAGCTTTATGATGGTGTGGCCTATTATAGAGTAGCAGGAAGGCTCCATGATAGGTAGTAGTGAAAACGCAAGGTGCAGCACTGCAGTTGAAATACCTCACAATCATGGGATACACTACAAAATGCTAGGGTGCTTAAAAAATGACTGTGAACCACCTTAGCATTATGGTTGCAATCATTGGGTGTCCAGCCTGGTATACCATGTTAAGGAGACAGTGTAGCTTATGCATCAGGAATATGAGCATAAATAACTCACTGATACATGAATAAGTAGCTTGCCCATTGGTATGTGACAATAACTGATCCAGACATTGCAGTGTTTACTGATCTCTGTCACAGTACTCTGGGGTTAATGGTAATATATATATTTACAACACATTTGTTGGTGGTCATTTCTCACAAGTTGGAAAAGCTTGGTAGTAGGAATATACTGTTAGTAGGGTTGTTGAAGAGGTAAACAGAGCACACTAATTACTGACAGACTAAGTGGAAGGTAGAAGATAGTTTCAGTCAGTGAAGAACTGTATGGGAGAAGGCAGGGTATTCTAATTTCAGAGATTAGGGGTTAAGTAGAAGGCAAAGTATAACTCATACTGGTGGGTTGCATAGTAAGGATGGGAGGAAATGCCTCTATAGGTTGCTAGGCTCTGGAGGATATAGTGGTCTTCCCTATACAGTGGAGAGGTTTATTGCACCACTAACTGTTACTATCTGCGGAACATTGAGAGGACTTTCCTCAAGGAATGAGGACTGCAGGGGTAGGAAATCCATGTTGCTGGTGTTTATCAGGTTTTGAGGCTGAATGCAACATCAAGCAGAATGAACCAAGGATTGCAGAAGATGGAGTATCTGCATGATGGATTTTTTCAGTATACTTCACTAAACCACTATATTAACAGCACACCAATACATACAATGCATATCTACCTTTGGTAGTGTTTGATAGTGTCACTGCAGTGACATTGTGTGCAGAATAGGAAGAAAGTTTCCCTTAATTATGAATTTCCATGATACTCCACACTCTTGCTGCAAGCAATGAATGAGAGTATTATGTCAGGCATAAATAAATCATGGTCAATGAGAGTGGAAAAATCAGTCTGCATATTTGTTATTCTGTTTTTGTGAAACCTAATTATAGACACAGTTTTAGGATTTGTCTCTTTTTGGCAGTTAATACAGTTCAGACCTTTACTGAATTCATAATAAACTTTATAGATAATGTTGTGGCTGTTATAACATGAACAGCCACAGCATTCATTGTTTTTTACATACAAAATGGCTTAATACTTTATTTTACAGCATGCCACTGTATGGTAACTTGCATACCCACTGCTATCAAAGAAGCTAATCACAGGCAAATATTAGGGAAACATGGTAAACTCCATGATTTGTGAAAGCGAATTCAGTACATTCATCAAATAATTAGATATTCATTACTATGGTAACGGTAGGCCGACAGATCTAACAGGTCCTCTTGTAAACACTTCTATCAAGCAGAGCTGGCTGCATGCTTCCAAAAGTAAATATTAGGATATCAAGTGATGTACAGTAGGAGGAACACTGCTAGTAGCAGAAGTGTGGTGGTGAATTACAATGTAGCTGCCCTGGTGTGATGCACATAAGTCTGTTGGTATACAGTCAAACATAACAATGATGGGAGAGAACCCAGTAACACTCCAGTGTGATGTGGTACTGCATGCAAGGCAAACTATACAGCAGAGTCCTATCCACTATCAGCTGCAGTGAGAAAAGATACAGCACTTTTCTGTCTACTGTCAGCCAAAGTTCTTTGCCAGTTTCCAAGTGGGGTGATTCTAGGTGGGAGCATCATTTGCCATTCTGGTTTTATTAAGTTTACCTCTGTCTACTTGAGTTGTTGCCTCTACACTGTATTTCTTGTTTTATATGTGAAACTGTTAGAAAAATGTGTATTTGAATATGTGAGAAATGCTAGTTTAAAAGCAAAGTAGTATATAATGCATTTTATTCTATTAATCATATAACAGTACAGATTAACTCATGTGTAAATGTAAGTAGTTTTGAAACTGCAGTGTGGCTTGAAGCAAAGCTGATCCTTGACCCTGGCAGAATGCTAGCTTAGCAAGTTTTAATGTTTATGCTTTTCACAAGTGATTATCTGCTGGGTCAGGAAATTAAATGTGTGAAATAATGAAATCTTCTGCTTTTTCCTGTTGGAATGATTTGGCCTTGTATATGTGTTACTGAGATAGCACGCAGCTGTGTGAGAAAGTGTAACAGAGAACAAAGACGTGTATTAAAAGACTGAAGCTGCTATTGTATTCAAACTGATATGAAACCTTGAAGTAGTAACTTTACAGAAAGACATTATGTCTGACCAGCTGGATAGCAAGGCCGTATTGTATCTAGAGGAAAAGTTTTTTTTTAAATATACAGCGTCAACAGTTTTATGAATAGAGGACTATAAGCTAAAGTGATGTAGATGCCCTGTGACATATCACGTCAGTAAGGTGGGCATAGCTGAAATGTTAAACCTATATAAAATTGTATGCTTCCTGTTTCATGTCAGACAAAATTCTGTACTTGTACGTTTTTTGCCTCCTGCTGTACACTAGTAAACCTTTTAACCCGAACCTCCTGTGTATTGAAATTTTATTTTATTTAACAGTTTGGTCCTTCGAGCCAGATTTCCCTTGGTAAGCCGCAGATCAGAGCGTATCGGTGGTCGAATACTGCGCAGGAGAAGTTACCGAAATGGTTCTTCTTGAGTGAAAAGACCTCTGACTGAATTGTCATGTAAAGAGGCTGGCCACTTTCTGATCTGTGGCCGAAAAGCGGAACTTGGACTTTCTCAATACCAGAGGCTCAGGTAGGAAGAATTTGCCTTTTTTCTGTTTTAGATCAGGGACTAGGTTACAGTATATTGTTGTCAAGATTTGTTTTGCAGATCAGGGACAAAAGGAAGTACTGTATATTTGGTCATAGATCAGGGTAACAGAATAAGGTGGGCAGTTATTCTAGATAAACTGTGAACAAGAACTGAGAACTTGATATCACGTGATAAAAAATGGGTTATGTAACATTTTCTTTGACATGGGTAATCAGTGCACTAAAACATCGCGAGATCTGCCCCTAACCGAAGACACGAAATACATGCAATTACAACGTTCTGATAACGTTAGGTATTATACGAAATGGGTTAATAAATATGAATTTGATGGTAAACTAGATAAAACTTCACTAGTTAAACTCCTTAAACAGCTTAAATATGATGCGGGAGGTCAGGCAAAAAAGCAATGCCAATTAGGCATTCCTCAGGCACACAGGTGGATTGAGGAAGCAAATCGTAGAGAGCAGAAGCTGAAAAATTCAAAAACATTATTTCTAGACAAAGAGGATAATAACTTGGTAATAGCAACAGCTCCTCCTCCTCCTCCCTTGCCCCCTACCTTACCCTTTTCAGGATATGAAGCGAGTGGACAGGCTGGTCCGCCTCCGCGTTATCCTGAAGTTTCAGCAAAACCACAACCATTTGTTAGAGATCCTATTGAAACTAGGTCCTGAACACGTAAAACACATAGGGACACAGAATCATACCAAATAGAGAGAAATCTACAGGATGAGAGTGAGCAAGAAATATGCCCACTTATAGAAGTTCCAAATCCTCAGGCAGGACAGGAAGGGCAGGACCCAACACTCTTAGTATATAGACCATGGACACCGGAAGATATCCGGAAGGCTACTGAGGGAATCCCACATCCGAAAGTTAATTTTACGAAATGTTTAGAAGATTTACAAGGCATGAGGTTGAGTTACCACTTGAATGGGGAAGAAGTAGAAAAAGTAGTAAGACAAATTATAGGTCCAGATTGGCACATGATTTGTGGCACCTGGAATCCTCGTAATGCAGAGCTTAGACCACTCCCACATAGTGACGCGGAGTTAGACAACAGAGTGAAAGGTCTGACAGACCGAATCTCTGAGAAATGGAAACCTAGAGCAGACTGGACTTGCATTAATCAATGCATACAACAGGAAAATGAGACAATAGATGGGTACTATGCTAGATTATTAGAATGTTTTAATAATCATGGCGGTATGTCGGTTCCTGAGAACCAAACAAATGATTCCCCGTATGAACAACAATTAAAAATGCATTTTTGAAAGGTTGCATTGCACCTATTAGTAGCTTCATTACGAAGCATATGATAGACCATCGAACAGGAAGGCTACAAGCCTTACTCGAATACGCTAGACATGCTGAAAGACATTTTAATAGTAAAAAGAAAAAGAAGGCGCAAGTCTTCACTGCTGAAGATGGAGCTGAAGTATTTGTATTACAGTCAGGTAAAAGGGCAAGAAGAATGCCCAGGAAACAAACAGTCTGACAAACGATCAGAAGATTTTGAAGAGAGGAAAAAGAGAGGTGAATGCTTCAAGTGCGGGAAAAAGGGACATCTAGCAAGGGATTGTAGGCAAAACAAAAAGGTAGTCACAGAAGATAAGGGAGATGAGGACTGACTATATGATAGTGAAGATACATCATGTGAAAGTCAGAAATCATCAAGAAAAGTTACTAAACAGAAAACGAATGTAAATGTGATAGAAGGAGTAGAGGAAGTGCAAGTAGATATGGAGGATGAAGAAAGTGAAATTTTGGACTTAGCATTATTGAGCCTAGAGCTCTACTTAGCAGATATGAAACCGGAAGTTACACTTCTGGTGGAGGGAAGGGAAGTCAAATTCCTGTGTGACTCAGGAGCGTCACGGACTTTGATACACCCCTCCAAGTTACCAGAACATTCAGAATCACCTGATTATATACTAGTAAAAGCTGCAAATGGACAGCTATACAGGGAACCGCTTTCCCATGATATAGCAATAACTGGCCCTGTTTCAGGTATGACCCAGAGAAGTAAAATTGTTGTTTCTGCAAAGTGTCCAGTAAACCTATTGGGCAGGGACCTTATGCAGATATTTGGCATAGCAGTAGTTCCAACTGTACAAGGTATGGAGGCACAGAGACAAATGGATACCTTTGTAGTGCGATTGGAGGGTGAAACTTTTTACTGGTACAGCCAGGACCTAGTCACAACTGGTCCAGGGGCAGTAACCGAGGAACTGATGAACGTAGCCATCAGTAAAGCCCCCTCCCTTGACACTGATCGACAGCATTTGTTACACTGTACTCTATACTACTGTACTACACCAGGACCTGATAGAGAGTATGAGCAAGAATTGTTTAGAAATCATGCAACTAGATTGGTTTTGCATACTTTGTACTGGGATACTGAGGGGAACAGTGTAGTTAGCTGTTCGTTACCTCAAGAATTCCTTGCATTGTATAGATCAAATCGGTTACCACATGCCAGCTTGACAAAGAACAAAAGTGTCAAATGGGCAGACCTAGGAGAAAAAGTAACAAGATTGGAGAAACAGACTGATTTAGAACTATCAGAACAAGGGATACAAAACCAAAAACTGAATTGGTTGACACAGACACATCCAGCTGTACACTTGCAATCTAGCAAGGACAGCTGATTAGCGTTCTTATTAGAAGAAGAAGAAAACGCTTTATGTGAAATTTCAACAACTCTTTGGTCAACAGGCAAGTCAGATGTAGGACTTATTCGAACAGCAGGACCAGTTACAATTACCCCAAAGTCAGCTTTTAGACCACAGAAAAGACAATACCCTTTGAGAAAGGATGCAGAAATAGGAATTAAGCCTATAATAGCAGCATTACTCAAAGAAGGATACTAGTAGAATCTCCTGATTCACCATGTAATACACCCTATTTCCTGTTAAAAAAGCAAACAGGGAATGGCGGATGGTACAAGATTTACAAGCTGTAAATAATGCAGTAATACCTAGAGCACCTGCTGTGCCAGACCCACATACCTTGTTAAACGATTTAGAACTGCAACAGAAATATTTCTCTGTGGTAGATATTAGCAATGCATTCTTTTCAATACCTATACATCCTGATAGTCAATATTGGTTTGCATTTACATTTCAGGGTAAAAGGTATACCTATACTCGACTACCACAGGGATATTGTGAGAGTCCAACAATATTTGCACAAGAAATGGCTAGCAACCTGGCAGGGTTTACCCACCGGAGGTAGTCAAATTCTACTTTATGTAGATGACATCTTGCTAGCAGCCCCCACCCAGCAACAGTGCAGGGAGGATACTGTAGCATTATTGAAATTTTTAGCAACACAAGGACACAAAGTAAACAAAAGTAAGTTACAACTTTGGAGAAAACAAGTTAGATACTTGGGATATGTAATATCCAATGAAGGTAGAATACTAGATGAGGAAAGAAAAACAGCAATTTTGCAAGCACCCAAACCAACAACCAAGAAAGAAATGATGTCTTTCTTGGGTACAACTAATTTTTGTCGGAGTTGGATACCAAATTATGCTTTGGAATCTGCTCCACTGACTGACTTGATATATGACACCAATGGCAGCACAAGATATCTTACAATGGACACCCGAAGCAGAAACGGCTTTCTGCAGGTTGAAGCAGTTGATAGCTTCTTCATTAGTTTTAGGACTTCCAAATTATCACAAACAGTTTTTTCAGACCGTAGATTGTAAGCAAGGATATATGACGTCAGTATTGACGCAACAACATGGGGATAAGCAACGCCCCATAGCCTATTATTCATCACAGTTAGACCCAGTGGCGCGATCTTTGCCTCACTGTGTACAAGCAGTGGTTGCAGCTGCAATGGCAGTACAGGCTTCGGCCTCAGTGGTGTTATTCCACCCTCTGACATTGAGAGTGCCTCATGCAGTTGCAATAATTTTACTGCAAGAAAAAGTGGCATACCTTTCCCCTGCTAGACATCTTTCATGTATGACTATACTGCTGAGCCAACCTCATATGACAATTGAACGATGTACGACATTAAATCCATCAACATTACTCCCAACTCCTGTGGATGGCACACCACACAGCTGCCTGCAGGAAATTGAACAGTTAGCTTTACCTAGACAAGATCTCACAGATATGCCCTTGGATAATGCCGAGGTGACATATTACGTGGGCGGCTCATGCAGAAGGGGTCCTACAGGGAAGAATCTGGTAGGATATGCAGTAGTTACAGACACTGAAATTTTAGAAGCTCAGTCCTTACCACACAACTTATCTGCACAAGCAGCAGAATTGATAGCTTTGACGAGGGCATGTACTTTAGCAAAAAACAAGTGTGTGAACATATATACTGATAGTCAGTATGCTTTTTCTACAGTACATGTATTTGCACAACAATGGAAAAATAGAGGAATGATAACATCCAGTGGAAAACCTATTAATCATGCGCAATTTATTTTGGAGTTATTAGAATCTATTCAGTTACCTACCAAAGTAGCTATTTGTAAATGTGTAGCTCATACAAAACAGCAGGATAAGATTTCAAAAGGCAATGCACGAGCTGATGCAGCTGCAAAGCAAGCAGCCTCAGACTCAGAAACTTTACTTTTGAATGAGGAATTACAACCCTCTGAGATTTTAGATTTAGACATGTTAAAAACAATGCAGACACTTACTACAAAAGCGGAGAAACAAAAATGGGTAAAACGAGGTGCAATTCTTGAGAATGGACTGTACATTTCCAAAGAAAGAAAACCGATATTGCTGTATAATTTATTTAGATATGCAGCTTTGTTGAGCCATGGGCAGTGCCATGTCTCAACAGGGGGGATGGTACAGTTAGCAAACCGAATATTCCAAACATACGGATACACAAACTACACAAAAAAATTTTGTGCAGCTTGTCATACTTGTAACAAGCACCATGCACAAGGAGCATTTAAAACCAAGCAAGGAAGTTTTCCTATACCACCATACCCGTTCCATACTATTTGTATGGATTTCATAGAATTGAATAAATGTGAAGGGAAAAAGTTTTGTTTAGTTATTGTAGACATGTTTTCTAAATGGGTAGAAGCTTTTCCAACCAAAAACCCAGATGCAGCAACAGTGGCGAAAGCCTGATAAAAGAAGTAATCCCTAGATTTGGCATTCCGGAAAGGATTTATAGTGAGAATGGCACACATTTTGTAAACCAGACAATCCACCAACTTGGTAGATTTTTTGGTATCTCCTTAAAGAACCATTGTGCCTACCACCCACAGTCAGCAGGACTGGTGGAAAGGTACAATGGTACCCTAAAAAGCAAACTTAGGAAGCTAGTAGAGGAAACCCAAATGAATTGGATATACTGTCTGCCTTTAGCACTGCTAAGTATGAGAACGGTTCCAAATGTAAAGGGTTTGACTCCCTTTGAAATGGTTTTTGGGAGAGCATATTATGTGCCTCAGTGGAAAGCTCTCATGCCTGCAGAGCAAGAGGCTGACAGTTCATTAGCTAGTTATATGAGGAAACTGTTAACAAATAAATCTGTTTTGCAGTTTAACTCTTTTTCAGATAAGGAACAGACCAGACCGGTGGAAGCAGTCTTGGCTCCTGGGACATACGTTTGGGTGAAAGTGATGAAAAAAAGAATTGGGCGAGTCCAAAGTGGGAGGGACCGTACCAGGTTCTGTTGGCAATGCCAACTGCAGTTAGAGTGGCCAAGAGGACGTCCTGGGTTCATTTGACGCATTGTAAACCGGTAAAGAACTTTCAACTTGATAAAAACTTTGTGACTGATACACAACCAGACCGAGATGGCCAAAAACAAATCAAATAGAAATTTAGATCAACCCTAGAGATGTTGCATAATCATTTTGTTGAGTGTACATTTATTGACTGTAATTGTGACAATTTTCCTCTTGTTGTGGTTTATCCTACACACAACCACACAAGTGAAAGTGGGAAGGCGTGATGAAACGTCTATAGACTGGCATCCAAATTTTAACACATACCTAGCCATGAAACGTGTATATGCAGAGACTATGAACATTTCAAATTGCTGGGTTTGTACAGCCATACCAACAGAATATGGAGGACTGATAATGTCCGCTGTCCCTTTGGGGATAAATGAGACTTGGGAGAATTTACTTTTCGATACAGGAACTGTGAGATCACAGGACAAAATAGCTTTATTTTACCTGTCACACAAAAAGGAGTTGTATGTTTCTATAAAAATGATACCCTCCAGGTGGGCTGGAGCAATTGTAATATAACCATATCTTACCGATGTTATATTAAGAATGGTAATGGCAATACTTTTTGCAATACTAATTATGACTCATATTTGAACTCATTGAAAACAACTATGAATGACATTCACAAAAATCCAGTTTTGTTTAAACAATTGTCAGTTATAGATCAGAAAATGTTTCATGCAGGGCAGATGCGTATTAGTACTAAAGTAGAAAACTGTTATTTTATTTGTGGGAAAAAAGCATATAAATGGTTACCTGAGAATTGGTCCGGCAGTTGTTTTTTGGGTTATTTGGTTCCGGCAATAAGACATACTGCAGAATTACCTTTGGGTAAGATACGAAACGTGAGAGAAGCAGCCCGAAAACCTGAAGGTCCATTTGAAAAACCTGTGAATCCAGTTGGAAAGATCGAAGCTGGCTGGAAAGAACACAATTCAGTAAAAGACAAAAGCGAATTGACTCATATGGACTTGAGTGACAGTGTTATATCCTGAGCAGGAATATTCCCAGCCTATGGAGCAGTCAAATCGATCTGGGAGCTGAGAGAGTTGTCGAAACTTCTTGAAGTAATGAGTAATGCAACTTTTTCCACCCTAGAACTGGTGACTGATGAACTAAATGCAATGAGAACTGTTGTGCTACAAAATCGAATGGCTCTTGACTTCACCCTAGCGGCGAGAGGTGGTACGTGCGCGCTTATCAAAGAAGAATGCTGTGCTTATATTCCTGACAATCGTCATGAGATCAATAACCACCTAGAGGTAATTCATCAAGTATCAGCCATGACTGAACCAGACCCAAACCCACTGATGGACCTTTTCCAGAATCTGTTTGGGGGGTGGGGTTCCATCCTAATGAATATTCTGATTGCCATTTGTGTGGGTATACTCCTAATAGGAGCATGTGTTTGCTGTGGAATTCCCTGCATGAAAAGATTAATCAAAGATTTTATTGATGTATCTGTTACTGAAACTTTGTACCAAGATATTGAGATTGAAAGATTGATCTCAGATGACATTTTTTCTGAAGTATAGATTGAATGACTCACCTAGCTGAAAATCCTAAGTGGAAAAGGCTAGGAGATGAAATGACACTATGCATACTTCAAAATAGAATAAAAAGTATTAATAGGGGGGAAAATGTTTGAAAAATGTGTATTTGAATATGTGAGAAATGCTAGTTTAAAAGCAAAGTAGTATATAATGCATTTTATTCTATTAATCATATAACAGTACAGATTAACTCATGTGTAAATGTAAGTAGCTTTGAAACTGCAGTGTGGCTTGAAGCAAAGCTGATCCTTGACCCTGGCAGAATGCTAGCTTAGCAAGTTTTAATGTTTATGCTTTTCACAAGTGATTATCTGCTGGGTCAGGAAATTAAATGTGTGAAATAATGAAATCTTCTGCTCTTTCCTGTTGGAAAGATTTGGCCTTGTATATGTGTTACTGAGATAGCACGCAGCTGTGTGAGAAAGTGTAACAGAGAACAAAGACGTGTATTAAAAGACTGAAGCTGCTATTGTATTCGAACTGATATGAAACCTTGAAGTAGTAACTTTACAGAAAGACATTATGTCTGACCAGCTGGATAGCAAGGTCGTATTGTATCGAGAGGAAAAGTTTTTTTTTAAAATATACAGCGTCAACAGTTTTATGAATAGAGGACTGTAAGCTAAAGTGATGTAGATGCCCTGTGACATATCACGTCAGTAAGGTGGGCATAGCTGAAATGTTAAACCTATATAAAATTGTGTGCTTCCTGTTTCATGTCAGACTAAATTCTGTACTTGTATGTTTTTTGCCTCCTGGTGTACACTAGTAAACTTTTTAACCTGAACCTCCTGTGTATTCAAATTTTATTTTATTTAACAGAAACTGACTGAAGAGACTTAGAATCAAGAAAACTATTATTCACAGTGCACTTTCAATGCTCTGTGCTTGTGCTGGGTGCTAAGACAGTCAAGGAGAGGCATGGTTTACAGATATCATTCTGCAATCCTGCCCTGTCCTCCACACACACACACACACACACACACACACACACACACACACACACACACACACACACACACACACATGCACTCACATGTGCATACGCACACACACATTGGCCCCTGTTAGTGCAAATTGCCTTCAAGTCTTTGTTGCAGATAGATGAGGTGTCCTGTTTCACATGTACAAATGACTGTACAGAGCACTTTATGGAAAATGAAGAAAAGAAAAAAATATCCTCTGCACCCCTTCTGTCAACATCAGTAAGCAAACCAACACCGACATAAACTTGACACTCTGAGATTGTCTCCATCCCTTTCATATCTAGTTACAAAATGCAACCACCACCAATCACCCCTAAATTTCCTTTTTGTTCCAACTATGGTCAGTGTCCACAGCAGCCATATTAATGAATAAATCATTACCCTCCCTCCTTCTCATCTTCATGCTAATAGGTGTATCCTACCAGATCCAGTAAGTCATAGATGCCTACAACTCCCCATCATCCACCCTTACCACTGTTAAGGATGCCAGCGCATCTGACTATCCGGACAACATCTGAGAATCCCTGACTGTCTTTGACATCTGACTAGCAATCACAGCCTTCTGGCTGCTCATAAACATCCCATACTGTCAGGAATCACATACACAACATTTCTTAACACTGCCATCAAAAACAGGAGTTATTTCTTCCATTCGTACCCTCATCCATTACATCAGCAGTCATCACTCACTGTAAGTGACATACCTCTGCAGGCAGCTGACCAAGTTTCCCCATCCTCCTTTTGTTGGTATCTATGCACCACTGTCACACTGCCAGTCAAATCCTGGAAGAGTTGACTAACCAGCATTAAAAAACAATGTTAACATGGTGCACAATGACTCATTTCATAGGTAACACCTGCTTAGTATTGTGCTAAGTGTTCCAGTCTTAAAACCAGAATTGAGCATGGATTACAAAGGTAGCCTTAGTTAGTCTCTTCTTTCAGCCATGTTTTACATGCCTGGGCACCATCTGTCTGACAATGAGCACTGCAGAGCTTTCTCTATAATGCCAGATATTTTATGAACCCAGCTATGGGAATCAAGGAAGTGGTCCAGTTTTCTGCAGTTAGATGACATTAATTATCAGTAGTCTGCATCTGTTTTATGTGTAACCTCAGGAATAAAAAAACATGTTTAACAGTGTCTCGTATACCACGGATGTCTCGGAGTGCTCTTACTGACTGTTTGGAATTTGTTATATGGAAATCAGTTCTCTAGGAATACTAAGGTAAGTATAAATTACACTAGTGACAATGCTGGTTGATTTGAATAAAATCATTTTTGAAAACATTGTAATGTAATTCACACCATATTCCAAATTCACAGTTCCAGTTTTATCTGAAATCTTAAATAAGGCATAATTACTAAAAAAGACAGCAATCATTTTGCATGATAATACTATCAATTAAAGTGGAATAGAAAGTGAATGGAAAGAGTTGTATAAGATTTCTTGTTTTAATTATCCTAATTATATTCTGCTATAATAATAATCTTGTTATGAAGGAACTTATATTTTACATTTGAAATACAGAATGTGTTGACAACAAGAGCTTAGACAGAAACTGAGGTTTATTCCACTTGGTAAAGTATATAGATAAATAGACATAGCTATATATATATATATATATATATATATATATATATATATATATATATATATATATAGAGAGAGAGAGAGAGAGAGATAGATATATATATACAGAGAGAGAGAGAGATATGTATATAGTGTCTTACTGAAAATACAGTACTATTTAAAACTGGTAACTTGTATTCTTAATTCTGGTATTGTTTACTTGTTTTATTGTGTAAAAATTAGTATATAGAAAAATATCATTTATCAGTGCAAAGTGGAGGCTTGCCTTAATAGTGGTCTACACAACATGATGACTGGGGAGTGAGAATCAGAAGTATGCAGTACAGAGTGTAGATGAAAAAGAAGCAAGATCATTTGTATCTTGTTATAATGCTAAAGCAGGTTTCAGTTTTAAATTTTAGTCATTTGAACATTTTGTACCAATGTTTCTATTCTATAATTCTCTTGGTTTATTATTTAGTACATTGGTTTTGAGAACTTTGATTTTTTTCTTTCACAGTCATTGTTTATTTAAATTATCTGCCTGGTAAACATTATCAAATATTTTACTTGGAATATGAAAAATGTGCACATACAAATAAACAGCCTCATAATTGTCATAGTCATAATCTATATAAAATGCATTTATATTACAGTGTATACACTTACGAGGCATAAAGGTGTTGACCCATTTGCCTTAAATCTGCCAAATCCATAGACAGTGTAATAAACTCCTTTGCAAAAATACATGCTGGGTTGATTTTTGACATCTGAAGCCCAGTTCCAAAACACTTGCTCTCAAAGTAAGCTACTCCAGTGTAAGACTACCCAATTTTAACAGACTTGTCACTCTCAGTGTAAGGCTTATCTATAAAGCAGAGAGGTAGTGGGGACTAAATTCTAAACAGCTTGTTCTCGGTGTAAATGACTTGCTCTAACAAAAGCCAATTAATGTAAAAATAAATACTATCCATCTATCTATCTATCTATCTATCTATCTATCTATCTATCTATCTATCTATCTATCTATCTATCTGTGTGTGTGTGTGTGTGTGTGTGTGTGTGTGTGTGTGTGTGTGTGTGTGTGTGTGTGTGTGTGTGTGTGTGTGTGTGTGTATATATGTGGAGTTACTATTGTTTATTCAAACGGAAAAACATTTTCCATTCAAATAAATGAATGGTAATACTGAAAGTTAAAAAAAAATAACTTTCACAATGTCGAACCAATTGCTCGAAGCATTTGGCTCGACATTGTTGTCAAAACCACCACGTGATAGCCATATAGGAGCTGATGTAAATCAAACTCCTATACAGCTATCACATTTTTTCAGGGGGGAAAGCCCCTCTGCACCCTCCCATGTGGGGGGGGGGGCTGTGCTCCCACAATCCCCCTACTTATATATTCTAACTCCGAGATCGCACTACAGTGGGGATGTGGATGAATTTCCACTCCCCACTGTACCGCAAACTCCGTACAGTTAGTCGATTTTCCACTTATGCGAATGAAGTTGTGCATTCGCATAAGTGGAGTCGACTATCTGGTGCAAAACTGCTTGTGTGTTCGACATTCTGTTTTTCGGCACATTGCAGCCGATAGAATGTCATTCCCACAAACAATAGTAAACCATATATGTGTGTGTGTGTGTGTGTGTGTGTGTGTGTGTGTGTGTGTGTGTGTGTCTTTGTGTGTATGTATATATATATATATATATACATATATATATATATATATATATATATATATATATATATATATGGGTCTATTGAAAAAGACAGAAAATCCACTTGTTCAAAAACGAACAGTGGATTCTCGGTTACGCGAAAGTGCACTTAACGAAAGTGCACTTCCGCGAAGAACCGTTCAACGAACCATTAAGGAACACAGGTGCCAAAGCACACTACAGTGGGGAAAGGGAATTTATGTGTTTCCTCACTGTAGTGCAATCTCGGAGTTGGTATATTTAAGTGGGGGGTGTGGGGGGCACAGGGGGGCTTGCCCCCTGCAAAAACAATGTTACTGTGTTCTTTATTGGTTCATTGAACCGATGTTCATGGAAGTGCACTTTTGCTAAAGTGCACTTTTGTGTAACCATGGGTCTACTGTTTATATTAGAAGAAGTGAGTTTTCAAATATATACAGTAGACCCATATATATATATATATATATATATATATATATATATATATATATATATTGATATAGATATACAGTGGATATAAAATGTGTACACACTCTGTTAAAAATGTCAGGTTTTTGTGATATAAAAAAATGAGACCACAATAAATCATTGCAAAACTTTTCCAACCTTTAATGTGACCTATAACCTGTACAATTCAATATGCTGGTTGTATAAGTGTGCACACCCTTAAACTAATACTTTGTTGTATGTGCACACCCTTAAACTAATACTTTGTTGAAGCACCTTTTGATTTAATTATAGCATTCAGTCTTCTTGAGTACACACTTGTCATCAACTGAAGAGACTCTGATTAACCACAAAGTTCAGCTGTCCTAGTAGGATTTTCCTGACATTTACTCAGTTGCCTGCTACAGCAAAAGGCATGGTTCACAGAAAGCCTACAAAGCATCAAAGGAATCTCATTGTTGAGAGGTTTTAACCTTGAGAAGGGTACAAAAAAATTTCCAAGCATTGGCTATACCATGGAAGACAGTGAAAACAGTCATCAAAATGGAGAAAATATGGGACAACAGTGACTTTGCAAAGAACTGGACATCCCTCCAAAACTGATGAAAAGACAAGATGAAAACTGGTCAGGGAGGCTGCCAAGAGACCTACAGTGACACTGAAGGAGCTGCAGAAATTTCTGGCAAGTACTGGTTGTGTACTACATGTGACAACAATCTCCTGTATTCTCCACATGTCTGGACTATGGGGTAGGGTTGCAAGACAGAAGCCTTTCCTTACACATAGAAACATACAGGCCCGACTAAAATTTGCAAAACAATGCATCAAGTCTCCCAAAAGCATGTTGGAAAACGTGTTATGGTCTGATGAGACCAAGGTTTCCAAAAGGTACGTTTGGTGCAAAAACAACACTTTGCATCACCAAAAGAACACCACCCCCGTAGTGAAGCATGGTGGTGACAGTATCATGCTTTGAGGTTGCTTTTCTTCAGCTGGAACTGGGGCTTTAGTCAAGTTGGAGGGAATTATGAACAGTTCCAAATACCAGTCACTTTTGGCCCAAAACCTTCAGGTGACTGCTAGAAAGCTGAAGATGAAGAGAAATTTCACCTTCCAGCATGGCAATGACCCCAGGCATACATCCAAATCAACAAAAGAATGGCTTCACCAGAAGAAAATTAACGTTTTGGAAGAGCCCAGACCTAAATCCAATAGAAAATCTGTGGGGTGACCTGAAGGGGGCTGTGCACAAGAGATGCCCTCACAATCTGACACTTTTGCAAGGAAGAGTTGTGCCATGCTGATAGACTCCTACCCAAGAAGACTGAAATGCTGTAATTAAATCAAAAGGTGCTTCAACAAAGTATAAGTTTAAGGGTGTGCATACTTATGCAACCAGCTTATTGTACGTTTATTATTTTTTGTATTTTTTCCCCCTAACAGATTTGTTTGTTTTTCAATTTAATTGTATGGGCTATAGGTCATATTAAAGGTGGGAAAAGTTTTGAAATGATTTATTGTGGTCCCATTTTTTATATCAGAAAAACCTGGCACACAATATATATATATATATATATATATATATATATATATATATATATATACACACACACACACACACACACACACACACACACACACACACACACACACACACACACACACACACAACTGTCTATTGAAACCTGAAACATGTACATCAATTCCTGGTAAAATCACTCAACAGATAGGAGTGATAACTGACTACAATTTCTGTAGCCTGCAAATGAATACACATAAGTATTTGTACCACTACACAGCACACCTCAAACTAGTGCATCATTTCATGGCAAAGCTGATGAGACTGTCATATAAGCTACACATATACAATGTCAGTTCCAGGTGACCATGGTGGTGCAGCGGTTAGCGTTGTCGCCTCACAGCAAGACGTTCTCCAGCTCAATCCTCGGCTGGGGTTCCTTTTGTGTGGAGTCTGCATGTCCTCCCTGTGGTTGCATGGAGTTGCTCCAGTTTCCTCCCACATCCCAAAGACATGTTGTAGGTGGAGTGGACACTCTAAATTGGTCCTGTGTGTGCGTGTGCCTTCCATGGAAGGTTGGGTGCCGGGCTGGCAACTCGACACTGTAAAACTCTACTGCAAATCATGAGCTAACGGGTGATCTACTGTGGCAACCCCTAAACGGAAAAAGCTGAAAGAAGAAGATACAATGTCAGTTCCATGCTGCAGTTTTTTAAGTGACAGCCATGTGAAACCAGAGTCAGTTCTGTGCTGCTGTAGCTCCTGTAGCAATCTGAAATATCCATCTAAGATTTGACCACCAGGAAAAACAAAAAAGTGACAAATCTTAATGCTGTTTGTTGTTTATGCTTGCATCATTTCCAGGCTGCATTAGCATGTGAATCCATGCATGCCTCACCTCGTAAGATGGATACTGGTGGACACAGTATAGATTCTGCAGGTGTAACTTGATGCCACAATGTACTGTGGCAGGTACAAAGTATGCATTTCTTTACAGATGTTTTGCCATGCAAAGTTTATTAGTGTCATTTTCATGACATGCAGTCTCTACCCTGCAATGAAAACATCTGTAAAGAATAGTTTAAATATCCAGTCATACAGTTCTCTGATGTCTGTCACATGCTGTAATTCATTTATATTTGTATTTGAAATGGCAGTTGAGTAAATCTCCCAGAAAATGTCACTCGTGTAAATGTGTGTTTGTGCTTCTGTCTGTCTGTGTTAGTGCGTATGTCCATTTGTGTGTATATGTGTTTGCATGTGAATATGGTGGGGGGTGACAGTGTTGTGGTGGGGGATGGAAAGCTAATGCAATCATCAGATTCATAAAACCCTTTCTCCTGAGACACCATCTCCTCTCAGTCATAAACAGTTCACCAGAACCTCACCATATAATGCCAGGTGTATCTCTCAGTTGCAGCAACCCACATTACTAACTCTGAAAAGTAAATTCTATTGCAATGACCATGCCTTCTCCATCCTAGCACTGACCCTACAGGATTCCATTCCTCTCCCAATTCGAGACATCCAAAAGTATTCTGACTTTAGACAACAGCTCAAGGAACACCTCTATACCCCAAAAAACTGCAATCTTTACCAAAGCAAAGTGCACTCACTCAGGTCATGTTGCATAAATGCTGAAGCTCTCTCACATACCCCTTTATCCCTATATCATCCTCTCTTATCTCATCTTGTCACCCACTTTGCTTACTGAGTCTCATTTATCTTACTTCCCTCTTCTCTTTGCATCTCTCTCTTACACTTCTCCTTTCCACTCCTCTTCCCTCTGCATGCCTCTCACAACTTTTCTCTGTCTTCTCCCTATGGTATCCTTTCTTGCAACTATTCTCACTTGGCTTTTTTGCATCTTCATGCATCTCTATATAATGATATGCTGCTATCTCTGTAGCATAAGCCATTTCAGTCATTATGGTTTCATCTTTTCCATAAAGCTCTGCTAAGCATAATTCCATTTTTCCATCAATGCTTTGACATTGTTAACTACTTTTTGAACTAAATGTTGTAGCATATTCTTGTATCTGTAAATATGTATATATGTTTGTTTTTAAGAATATCCTTATATATGTAAATATCATTTGCTCATTTCTTATCATAGGATCATATGAAGTTGCTAGGCTATTGGCCCTGAGGCCCTTACAAGTCTAGCCAAGAATTTAGACCATGTTCCAACAAGTCAGCACCCTATGCCACTGTCCAGCACAGACATAGGTGGAATCTCAGAGTGTATTTTCTGTTTCCCATCCAGTTATCCAGGTTGCACTTAAAATAGGTTTAATGAGGTACTCTGCTTTACAAGGAGAGTGAGTCCATTCCACAAAAGGGGGAGTCTCTGGGACACAAATCTGTCCAGCCAGCAAGTTCTATTGATGTCACAGACCAGGTTGAGGTCTTGTGTGCAAGTTACTTGAGTGGAGCTTGACTTGCTGATATGCAGCAGTCCCATCAGAGTGGGGTCTGAGATTGCACTGTACGCCAGACAAAGGTCACCTCTGAGGAGTCTATAGGAGACTAAGTGGAGGGACAGGACTTTTAGCCTATCTGTGTAGGGTAGATGTTTGAGGCTCTGGATTCTTCGGGTGAGAAATCTCTGTGGTCTCTCCAGCTGCTGCATGTGCTTTGCAAGGTACATGCCAAAAGGGGCATTGTATTCAATAATCGGTTTTATAAGAGAAGAATACAGGGATGTTATGACTACCTTGTTCCTGGATGAGATACCATTCCTAATGAGGTGGGCCATGTAGAAAGCTTTCTGTACAATGGAGGCAATATGGTGGTCAAAAGTCAGTTTGCTGTCAACCTGGGGTCCCAAGTCCTTCACGACTGAGTGCGTGCTTAGTGTCTTTTTGTCAATGTGATAATTTGCTGGGACATCATTCTCCCCAAAAGGGATAATGATGCATTTTTTGGCATTCAGTTTGAGGCCATGTTTCTGGCACCAGTCATTTGTTTGGGTGAGACCCTCTTGGTGGATCTCCACATCACTAGGGGAATTGATGACAGCACCCAGCTTGCAGTCATCTGCAAACTTGGTCAGCCATAGCGCACTAGATTTGGCCTGCACCTCTGAGACGTATAGTCCAAACAACAGAGGGCCCACGACCAATCCCTGGGGTACACCGCTTGTTACGGGTCTACTACTTGAGGGGGCTTCCCCTATTTTGACTAGGTGGGTTCAATCAGTAAGCCAGTTTTCTGTCCATCTGGTAACATATGGATCGATGCCTAGTTGAGAGAGTTTATCTATTATACCTAAGTAGGGAATAGTATCGAAGGCCTTGGCCAGGTCAAGATAGGTGGTGTGCACCATCTTCCCCTTGTCTATGGCCTTGGTGACCATCTCAAAGAAGTCAGCCAAATTTAACAGGCATGACCTCCACTTGATAAAACCAAACTGTGTCAGATCAAGTATCTGGAAGTTGTCAATGTCCTTGTTAATGAGGTCCATGATAATCCAGTCCATGGCCTTGCAGATCAGTTATAGGTGGATGGTCCACCTTTGTGCAAAGGGATGACAGTAGCTGTCCTCCACTCAGTTGGGACAAAGCCAATAGTTAGGCTTTGGTTGAACAGGTTGCCTAATGGTGCTGCAAGTTCATGCCAGAGTTCATGTAGGATGCAACCTGGGATGTTATCAGGTCCCATGGAGGCTGTATTATTTGCCTTTGAAAGGGCGGTGATGACTTTCTCCTTAGAGATAAGGGGAGGGGAGCAGGTAATGGGGATGTCCCGTTTTACTGATGGGGATCAGACAAGTGAAGTTTTCACTAAAACCTGTCTGCCAGCAGGTTAACTATATCTACAGGATTTGTGTATGTGGTGTCGTTGACCACCAGTTCTGAGCAGATCTGGGTGCTTCCCTTTAGATTGTGGACATATTTGAAAAAAGCCTTATTACTGTCTTTAGTAGATGTGGCCAGTTTGGACTTGAAGTTTGCTTTGGAGGATTTCACTAGTGCTCTTATTTGCTTGTTCATGCTAAGGAGAGATTGCTTCCAATTAGACACCTCCTCCTCCTTCTTGGTCCTGGACAGGAATTTATTTCTTTTATTATAGAGTTTATTATAAATGTCCACCAGACAGGTTTACTCTTCTTTGAGGAGGAAGATTTCATCCTATCTGGCATTCCTGATTCCATGCAGCTATATAAATGCTCATATAGTACTTTGATGTAAGTTTGGACATATGTGCCAGTTTCTGTGGAGGGGGAGGGGGCTGTGAATCTGTTTATACCTTCCCTCAAGAGGTTGTAATCTGCTTTGGTGAAGTTTTTTGTTTGACCCTAGCTGGGGGGGGGGGGGGGTCAGGGGAGATGGTCACTTCGAAAGTGACTGCTTTGTGGTTGGATCTTATGAGGGATGGTGACACTGTAGGGATGTTGCAGTGGTTACTCATGTTGGCTAATACCAAGTCCAAGATATTTTCACCTCTTGTGGGGTTGTCAAGGCATTTGCATTGACAAAATCAAGGAATCTGTAGGCATTTGCGTTTTGGCATGAGTATTTCTTCCAGTCTATGGTTGGATAGTTAAAGTCACCCAGGATCAGGGTAAAGGGTTGAATATTGATAGATTCAAAGAGGTCCAGATAGGTGGAGTGGACACCTTGAGTCAGAGTTGGAGACCTGTAGCTAGCTATGATTTGAATAGGGGTCTTGTCAAGTGTTAACTGCACCTGGAGTATTTCCTGTGCATCATACTGTCTGACCAGCCTAGAGGTGTGTATGTCTTTTATATATATATATATATATATATATATATATATATATATATATATATATATATATATATATATATATATATATATATTGCAACTCCACCTCCTTTTATTTTGCTGCTCACGGCTTGGGGGCTGAATGAATGATAGGATGAGTAACGTGGTATGACTGAAGTGCTCTCTGCAGCTTTGAACTAGTCTCTGTAACTGCATAAATGTCAGCTTCTTCCAGGGTTAAGAATGCTTGCAATGAGTGCAGTTTCATGTTTAGACTCCTAGCGTTTAGCAGCATGACCTTTAATTTACATTTTGACCTCATGGGATTGCCTAAAAAAGGCATTATGGGGGGGGAGCAAAAGCCTTTGCCAGGGGCCTGAAGCCCAAGGGAGACAGATGCAGGCCATCTATGGCAAAGCATCATGGCTTGTCAATCATGTCATCCTAGGCTGTTAGGTACTAGATCTCCTTTGAATGACACCAGAAAGTAAGCCATTTGTAAAAGTCAATAATATTATGTTTGTATTGAGGCATTATTCTGGGTGATGGTAGAATGCTGCTTAAGGCTAGGGACATACTTGCCTGGGGTACATACTCAGCGAGCTCGATCATGTCTCTCTTCATATAGTCCAGGGAGGTATGTCTCAAGTTATTCACTCCAACATGGACTATGACAGAGACATAACAGTACCTGTTGAGAGACTTGAGTGCATTGGTGATATGGTGGATTCTGGCACCCGACAAACAACTAAGCAGGACTTTCTCCTTATCCAGCCTGGTGAGGGGCACATCTGTGTGTCTCACAATGGAGTCTCCTATGACTAATATGTTGGGTTTATGTTTAGGCCTTAGTGGCTGTGAGACACAGGTGTGTGGACTATGTGCGGTGTGTGGTGTGGTGGGCAGTGGAATTTACGTGCGTTTATGCCTCTGAGGTCTCTTCTGTTTGGGTATGGTTTTGTTGAGGGGCCTCCGCATATGTGGGAGTGTGTTGTGTAGGTGTGGGTGGTGTTTGCAGTGTGGTGTTCATGTTGCCAACCTTCTCAGTGCCAGATATACTGGTTTGTGGAGGAGAGAGCAATGACACTAGGTGCTTGATGTATTTGCATCTCTCACAAATTGTGTTCGTAGGTAGTAATAGTAGAGGGTTGTCCATGTACATTGGGCAGTTGCTACACTGTTTCAGGATGCCCATATCAACCAGACAGGCAGGAGAAAATGTAGGAAATTGTCTGGGCTGTGTCTGCAAATGGTCTACTGAGATCAGTGCACTACCACAGTAAACAAATATAAATAAATAATAATAATACATAATAGTAATAAAACTATTGCAGCTTGGTATAGCTGAATCCTTTTAAATTTGTGTTAAGAACCTAGACAAAAAGGCAACCTATATAAAATTATATTAAAACCAACATGAGGGACAATGTATTCCTATAACATTTAAACAGAGCAAAGACATAGATTTGTATTTTGAGAGATGACCAAAATGTACAGTTTGAGCATGGTATACACCAGGTGTTTACAAAGAGTAAAGCTTGATGAAGACATTGTTTTCTTGTTTTTTTTTTCTAAGATGGATAGTTCAGGACAAATAACACTTGCCTCTCCTCCACTACTGTACCAACCCTGTCTTACTCTCTCTCCATCTTGCTTTCTCTCCATACATTCTTTCCACTGCCAACCGAAGAGTCAAGACGGGCTTTCTAACACCTTATCCCTCTGACCACACTCTTCTTTCCCACTGTACTTACAGTGACCACTAGAGAATGTTTTCATGACTCACTCCATTTATCTACATAATCTTACTCCTTTCTGTTCTTGGCACTCTGCTTTTTTATCTCTTTACATTTAGTTGACATTCTTCCTCTTCAAACCATTCAAGGTTACACAAAAAAAAAAAAAAAAAAAAACAGCCTCATCATATCCAAATAACATCACTAGGAAGAAATTAATTTCATGTATTGTAATATAGCATCACAATATCCTTAAATACATATTTTAAAAATACTTTCCAAACATTCACCTGCAACTGGTGCAACTGGTGGATAAGCTCATGAAACTCGGGATAAACAAGCACCTATGTAACTGGACTCTTGACTTTCTGACTGATAGACCCCAGTGGACATTCACAGGAAACAACACCTCTCAAAGCATAGCCTTGAATACTGGTGTTCCCCAAGGTTGTGTGCTCAGCCCCTTGCTCTTTACCATCCTCACCCATGACTGCACTACACAACATAAGTCAAACCATATTATAAAATTTGCTGATGATACCACAGTCATGGGTCTCATTAGTGGTGGGAATGAACGTACTACACGGATGATGCGAGCACTTTGATAACCTGGTGTAACAGGAACAATTTGGACCTGAATGTTAATAAGACCAAATAAATTATTATGGACTTCAGAAGAAAGGTAACAGTTCACCAACCACTCACTATCAAAGGGGAGGTAGTAGAGAAAGTCAAAACAACCAAGTTGCTGGGCCTTCACATCTCTGATGACCTCTCCTGGGCTGCTAATACCAACCATATTGTCAAGAAGGCTCAGCAGAGGCTTCGTCTCCTGAGAAGCTCAAAAAGGCCAGGCTCCCACTGTCTGCTCTTACTGCTTTTTACAGGGGAGCCATCGAGAGCATCCTCAGTAGCAAAGTCATAGCGTGGTTTGGCAACTGCACAGTTACTGAGAAGAAGAAACTACAGAGGGTGGTGAAGGTGGCTGAGAAAATCTTGGGCACAAACCTCTCTTCTATTCAGGAGCTTTTCTTTACAAGAACAAGAAAGAGAACATATAAAATACTTGCTGATTCGACCCATCCAGCCCACAGCCTGTTCTCACAACTTGCGTCTGGAAGGAGGTACCACAGCTTCCGCTATAGGACTTCCAGATTCAGGAACAGTTTGTTTCCCACAGCTGTGAGACTTATTAATACGAACACCAACCATCACACCTGATACATTGAAGCCTCTTTTTTTCATTTACTCCTGCTGCTCTGAGCAATTACTACCAGAATTACTATTATGCAATATGATGGCTATACTGAGTCACATCTAAGATTAACAAGTGCAATATGGTAACTAAACAGCTGCTATTCACTAGTCTCTACAGTGTAGGGGTTTGGTGGTGGTATTTATTTACTATTTATCACTGGATAATGGGTATTGAATGTGTTTATGTAATGTGAAATACCTCTTGCATGTCATACGTGTTATTTTCTTTCTTATGTTATTTATTTCTCTGCAGCTGAATGTCACTTCAGCCATGTGTCCCCAGTCAAATTTACCACAGGGAAATGTCTCGCTGCCTAGGTGCCTGAACCCCTTTGATACCACTGTATCTACATTATTTGCACTGCATTTCTCTCGTGAGCTGACATTTGTAATTTCATTTAGGCTGCACTTGTGTGGTCCTAAAGGACAATAAAGTTTCTTTGAATCTTTGAATCTTTGAATTACCTCTCTGTCATACATATACTAAAATCGGAGGGCATATATCAAAACCCTCTACTACCTCATCAGTTACAAAATAAGCATTCTCAATCCCTCTTAAGACACAAAGATCTTAAAATAGCTTTCATTAGCATAGCATTAATAACAAATGGCCCTTATTGGAAACTTTGTTAATTCAGGATGATCCACAAATTATAGCCATCATGAAAAATGGCTCAAGGCAAAGTTTTGCCCATCAGTCCTTTCTGATCAAACTACACCATGATTACATACTGTTGTCCTGGTAACAGATCATAAACAGGTGCGCTGATTATGTTAAAGAAGAATTGAATTCTTACCTCAACATTAAAAATGCTAACTAATCCCCTGGCAGAAGCCTCTAAGTACTAGGCTTGCTGCCTTTCTGGCCTATTTTAAGCCTAGCCAAATTCTCTTCTAGAGAATCAAACCTTGTGCCTCTGGTGTGAGAGGTAAACACCTTAACCATTACACCAAGCCTAACAACCATAATGGTTTGCCTGGGGACTGAACCCTGGGCATTCTGCATGTTAGGTAGATGTGATAACCACTACACTGCAGAATCACGCAACCTATCCCGATGACCCTGTTGCTGGGAAAGCATACCCACATGAACTTAGTCTCTGCATATATTCCTCCATGACCATCACCATTAATACACTGGTAAATTTATTTGGACAAATATTTCCTGCAGTTACCCCAACGAAAATCTAATCCTACTAGGTGATGTCAACATCAATGCATCAGGTGACCAAATGGATAAATGCCTAACTCAGTGGGGTTTTAATCAATTAATCAAACAAACCACTAGACCAAATACATTAACAGGTAACTACTCAGCACTTGCTCTCATCATAACAAATAGATTACATAAATGCACTGTGTTCAAGTTTTCCCTAACAATTTAAGTGGTCATTGGGTAGTGACCCCTTACTGGTATTACAAAACTCTTAAACTGCTATTTAAAATAATAATAAGAAGAATCTCAGAAATGAAACAAAACAAGACCACTTAGATTACATACCAAAATCAAACAACTGGTCACAAATCCATATTAAACGTAACTCCAATACAGCATTAACAAGCTTTATTAATATCCTCACTCAAATCCTAAATACCATATTTCCATTACAAAGAAAGAGATTTAGAGGACAAGGTTGTCCTTGGATCTCTCTTGAATTTATAACAATAATAATGATGATGAAACAATGAGATGCCACATGGAAACATTGGAAACAAATCCTACTGACAAGTCATTTCACCAAAATTGGAGAAAACTAGAATAGCAGCTAACTGAACAATGGAGCATACCTCAAAAAAAAAAAAAAAAACAAGAATCTTTCTCTTCTTTCTCTAACTACTTCTGGGAAGCAATAAAAAACTAACCAGTCAAATAATTAGTAAATCCAATGCACATTTCACAACACCTGTGCAGTTCACCACAAACTATAATAAATTCTTACATGGCACCATTAATAGCTAATACATCCCATATGTAAGTATGTAGTCTCATATTCTGTAACAGACAGGGGCTCCCATCACCCACATTACTATCTAGCTAAGTACAATGCCACCTTCTACTTTAGAAAATTCACAGTTAAAGTATTAAGCAAAAATAAATCATCAGGGTCCAGTTTACCTCCTTTACATCTTGCATTTTTTAAATAGCAGCTCCTTTAATAGCTAAATCTCTAACTCATGTCTACAGCTTGATTTAACTTCTTTTATGGTCTCCTCACTGTTCAAATATTCCAACAACATTCGCCTCCCCAAAACATCCTCATCTAAAACACCCAAGGACTATAGATGTATTTCTAACCACTGCCTCTAGCAAAACTCCTTGAAAAAATATTTTTAAGCAACTACTAAAGTATAAAAACACTTATGACCTTCTGTGTGATTAACAACATGGTTAACACATTGCATTCATCACCATGGCTGCATTGTATACTGCTAATAACTTCCTATACTCCAATATGAATGGTGGCCTGATTACCACTGGTCTCTTCATTGATCTAATAAGGGTCTTTGTAATTGCCGGTCATCATGTACTACTGAACAAACTCATCAGACTCAACTTGGTCACAATATAGTCCAGCAGTTTAAATGCTACCTGTCAAGGAGAACATATCAAGTTTACTCCGACAATACCTACTCTGAAGCAAGCACAGTTAACACAGAGTTTCTGAGGTCCCTTCCTTTTTTCCCAATTCATAAATGACATTGCAGTGGACCACCCACATGTCAAAGTTATTATGTACACTGATGACATAATAAAAAACACCTACAAAGCAGCGTCTCAAAAATTAGCAGCCAGATTAACACTAATGAGCAAATCATTAATCCCACCAAATCTTGTGTGATAGTTTTTGCCTCTCATCAAAAACTTGTTGTACTTCCACCCATTGAATTTAAAGACAATGCCATTAATGTATACCCCCAAGTCTCCACAACAAATGCATATTTCTAGGTGTCACTCTCAACCCCCCCCACCCCCAGTCTTTCACCATACATATGGATTTGAATATATCCAAAGCAAATGCTCAGTTAAAACTTTGTTATAGAATATCCCACTTCCTCTCTTCTAGACAAGCCATAACCAGTAATGTTCTCATAAGCAAGCTGGAATATGTGCTTCCACTACTGGCAGCTCACTCCACCAATAATAACCACAAACGTCAGGTGGCATAAAATCTGTCACTTTGTCTTTCTTGCTGGTAACAGTAATCATCACAGTAATATTTTACGTGGCCTGAGATGGCTACCTATATATGTCAGATCCATGATTATCCTCCGTACCCTCATCTTTAAAATGATAAATCTAAGATAATACCTGGTACTTGTCACAACCACATCCTGAGCAGGACAAGTGGCTCATTTCCAAGTGATCGGTTAAGCGATTATACTGCGGTTATTTTCAGTTCGAGACATGGATGGCCAAAAATTTTGAGAGGACAATGTTAGCATCCATGTCAGTAACACATAATTTAGAGTTATGATCGACGACACAATCATGATTTTCTTTACTGCATGGAGCTTTTTGTGCTCCACGTAGTTGTAGTTATGGGAAAATGTGAAAAGTTTTGTCGGCTTTCAAAGCCATAAACAGTTAACAGATGGTGTCAAAAGGACACTATAATGTGGGGGTTTTCGGATAAAGTACTAATGAGTGAAGTGTCACTAAATGATACATTTCAATTTCAGAGTTGCTATCCTTCAGAAAAGATATGTGAGAACATGCTGATGGGAAAGAGTAGTGGAAGCTAGGTTAAGAAGGGAGGTGATGATTAGTGATCAGCAGTATGGTTTCATGCCAGGAAAGAGCACTACAGATGCAATGTTTGCTCTGAGATTGTTGATGGAGAAGTACAGAGAAGGTCAGAAGGAGTTGCATTGTGTCTTTATGGATTTAGAGAAAGCGTATGACAGGGTGCCTAGAGAGGAGTTGTGGTATTGTATAAGGAAGTCGGGAGTGTCAGAGAAGTATGTAAGAGTGGTACAGGATATGTACAAGGGTAGTGTGACAGCAGTGAGGTCTGCAGTGGGAGTGATAGATGATTTTAAGGTGGAGGTGGGATTACATCAAGGATCAGCTTTAAGCCCTTTCTTATTTGCAATGGTGATGGACAGGTTGACATATGAGATCAGACAGGACTCCCCGTGGACTATGATGTTTGCAGATGACCTTGTGATCTGTAGTGAGAGTAGGGAATAGGTGGAGGAGACCCTGGAGAGGTGGAGATATGCTCTAGAGAGAAGAGGAATGAAGGTCAGCAGGGTTAAGACAGAATATATGTGTGTGAATGAGGGGGAGGATAGAGGAATGGTGAGGATGCAGGGAGTAGAGGTGGGGAAGGTGGATGAGTTTAAGAACTTGGGATGAACAGTTCAGAGTAATTGGTGAGTGTGGAAGAGAGGTGAAGAAGAGAGTACAGACAGGATGGAGTGGGTGGAGAAGAGTGTCAGGAGTGATTTGTGACAGATGAGTACCAGTAAGAGTGAAAGGGAAGGTCTACAAGAGGGTAGTGAGACTAGCTATGTTATATGGGTTGGAGACAGTGGCATTGACAAAAAGGCAGGAGTCAGAGCTTGACGTGGCAGAGGTGAAGATGTTAAGATTTGCACTGGGTGTGATGAGGATGGACAGGATTAGGAATAAATATATTAGAGGGTCAGCCCAGGTTGGAAGATTTGGAGACAAAGCCAGAGAGGCAAGATTACATTGGTTTGGACATGTGCTGAAGAGGGATGCAGAATATATTGGGAAAAAGATGCTAAGGATGAAGCTGCCAGGTAACTGGAAAAGAGGGAGGCCTAAGATAAGGTTTATGGATGTGGTGAGAGAGGACATGCAGGTGGTTGGTGTGACAGAGCAAGATGCAGAGGACAGGAAGAAATGGAAACAGTTGATCTGCTGTGGCGACCCCTAACAGGAGCAGCCGAAAGAAGATGAAGAAGAAGAAGATGCTGTTATTGTAACAACTTTGTAAGTGTAATACAACAGCTAAACGACACATTAGCAGAACTGACAGCAGTTACAAATTATTTTGTATTCTGCTGCTATCAATTGCTGTTTAGGACAGCCACTTTCTATTGAGTAATGTGGGACTTGACCATAACTTTCATAATTTTAACTATTTATATCGGCAGGAGTAGTGCTTGCAAATGAGCTGTTTGTCCTGCTTGGAAAGTGGTTGCAATAGTACGTAAGTACCTAATACCCTCCCTTAAGATGCACTCCTAATTTTAGGGACCCAACTAAATCACTTAAGGGCAGTAATGAGGAAGGCTGTGACTTTATAAGACCACCATTCACAACCACTTTCCAAAACTTGCCACAGTAAGATGGAATTCACTTCCTCCTGAAATAAGTTCACAAAAACTATAGAAGCATTCCAATCAAGTCTAAAGAGCATTTTCATAATGAAGCAAAATGCAATTGCTTTCATGATCCTGGAAGACTCCTCATAAAATTGCATATTAACTCCTTAAATTTCTTTGAACCTCTTTACCCCTGCTGGTACTACATACCTTGTACATACTATATGTAGAGCACCTCTATGACACTGTTCAAGAAGAACCTGGACGAGTGATGGGGCACCGTAAATAACCTTTGGCACAGAGTAGTTACTATGCTTTCAGCAGTTCCCTATTAGATGAACGAATGCTTAAAATGTAGAGTACAACATGCTCAACAGCTTTTAAGTGAATGTCCATCTAAGTGAAACATGAGAATGTTGAAACAAGGAGTTTTGAAAAGTTACAGTTGGCCAGCCGTGAGGAAGCCAAAGGTTGACATCAGAACGTTCACTCTGTCTTGCCGTTCTTACAGTCCTCCACTGTGGTGTGGTCTTGGCATTCACCCTGTGTAATGTTATGACAGTCCTCCACTGTGGTGTGATCTCAGAGTTGGTATATTTAAGTAGGGGGTGGGGGGCACAACTGTCCACATTGGGGGGGGGGTGTTGGGGGCAAAGGCCCCACTTTATTTTGTTTGTCGATTTGTTTTTTTTTTTTTTTTTTGGGGGGGGGGTTCTAATGGTGTACAGCACATTGTAACTGTCAGCCGTTGGCTTCCTGATGGCTGGCCAACTATAACTTTTCGAAGCTCCTTGTTTCGATATTCTGGGGTTTCGTTTAGATGAACATTCACTTAAAAGCTGTCAAGCATGTCGTACTTGACATTTTAAGCATTCATTCATCTAATATAGGCCGATTCTCAGCATGCATAGAATGTTTATACGTAGCTCATAATTACCTTGCTTTCACTATATTACTTACTTAACTGAACCATTTATATATTATTGTTACATTTATGATTTAGTGATCCTCAGCCTTATATTCTGGCAGTTTCTCTTTAGGAATTATATTTTATATTAATGAGACTCAATGTTATTATATATACTATACTTTTCTCTGCTGCTTTTCATTTTCTCTTCTTGAGACTAGTATGTGACTGAAAATGGTCAGTAGACCAATCCACCTACCCAGTTTGCAAATTGGAATGAATAAATAAATATATACATATATATCTGCATGTTTTGATAGTTAGAAAACTTCTGCTTACTTCTTCCCTTTGCAGCAACTGATAAAATAATTCTGTAACACAGAAAATGCCAATAATTTGACTACTATTGTTTGAGTCATCATTCACTGAGATCTGTACTTCGTTATTTTCCAGTGGCGACTGTTACACAGCCTACTGCCATGATTAATATAATCAAGCCAGCATTATAAATGGGTAGCATTCATGATCAACTGTGCTAAACACATTTCAGCTTGGCATCATTCCGAAACAGTGTAGCAAACTTGGAAATTATTAATAATAATAACAACAATAATAATCCATTTCAGAAAAAAAGGGATGTTGAAATAGCAGCATATATTTCCCAGTGATTTCATCAGATTAACTGTTAGTACCGTAAAAAGAAACAAAACAAATAAATCAGTATTAAAAAATAAAACTGCTACTGCCCCATATTGTAACCTGAACTGCTTCACGATACAGTATATATATATATATATATATATATATATATATATATATATATATATATATATATTTATATAAAACTGTGTACATGACATGGCAAATTCATAGGCTGGATTTGTAAACAATATGCTTTCTATACAAGGCCTGTTTCTATGGTTATCAAATGTGGACAAGATGTATGCAGTTTAAAAATAAAACTTACACAGACAGCATTTCTTTATTTGTTTGCTTGTTTGTTAACTGGAGCAGGGGGCTGATCCAAGGAGATCAGTTTTTGCTACCTGCCATGACAGATCAACAATGAAAAACTATCAGATGGGTTTATAATGTAAGGTATAGAGAACTGAGATAAACTTTAGAACAGGATTAAAACTATGAAGTTAAAACAGGAATAAACTTAAAAAACAGATAATTTGCCAAACAAATTTATTGTACATCTTTTTTATGAAGCAGATTTGTTTAATTGACAAGTAAATTCTTTGTTACTGTGAAATCAAAATGTTGCAGCTGAATTCCACAAACCTACAATGTAGTGGCAGATGGTAGATAATTAGTAAGGAATTCTCATGGCAGGTATTAGGCTGGAGGTATGGCCGTGGATGGTAAAGTATAGTTATGCAAGTAAAGGTACCATAACAGTAGATGTACGCATAGATCACTGCTGCAGTAGCTTTAAGCTGTAAGGGAAATTCTACCAAGGAGCCAGTCCAGTCAGCCAGATTTTCAAAGGTTTAGGCTCTTTTCATGCACCCTAGTCATTGGTAAAAATGAGTCGAAGAAAAAAAAAAAACAGAGGATAGGCACAGAGTAACTCAAGAGTTTTCTTGCCCCAGGAGATAGGTAGTCCAGAAGCCCTACAAAATAAGAACATACCAGTCACAAATCCCACAGCTGTGGAAAAATAGTAAAAATGGGACTTTGAAGAGAGGGAGTGGCTATAACAACAGTGCTCTATCTGAACATCTGCTGTTATGGTAAGTTTACTTACACAGCTGTACTATGTTCATGTTACGGTCACTGTTGTAACAGCTTTAAACTATGTGGGATGAATACCAGAGCTTATTGATTACGGGAGGAGGAAGATGGATCAGAGTCCAGGATCCCTTGCACTATAGTTCTAGAAAAATAAATTAAGAAAACAGCGGTGTCTTCTTAGGTTACCACACTTTAATAAAACAATAAAATTACCTCCAGTTAGCTCTTTCGTCTCACCTCTACAGAGACTTCTTCAGACTGAGGTTAACTTCTACAAAATTCCTTTTTTAAGGCTTCAATTGTCACATGGTTTAAACTCATCACAGGATACATTCATTTTAAAATATCACTTCCTCTTACTTCCAACTTCCAAAAAGCTAACTTTGTAAAAATACTACAAAAAAGTTAAGAAAAACATTTAAAAATACACTCAAGAAATACTTTATACATTTCCTAAAATACTAATACATTTGAAAATGTTTAAGAAACACACTTTCACCAACATACTATATTTTTAAAAAGTATTACTAATGTTTGAGCCTCTTTCTTTTCAAATACATAACAAATTCCTCCCTATCATTTAAACCTGGTGGGAAGCAGGCATTAAGTTTGACCTGCCATAAGTATTCTAGCCAACCCAGCTCTTCTTCTATATTCATAACAGTAGTATCACTAGGAAGGGCCTCTACTACCAAGAATTTATACTCTCTTTTACAATTTTTTAACTTATAATGTTTGCTTAAAGCATTCTTTTCACCCCCTCTCTGTATGGCATATTTGCGCTCATAAATCCTTTTATATAGCTCTCTAGTTGTTCTGCCAATATAAAAGGATTTACAATCCATGCAGGTTATTAAATATACATTTTTCGATTTACAATTAAAAGCCCCTGGAACTCTAACCACATTCTTACCCACCTTTATTTCTGAGGAATCTGTGTATAGAAAGCTGCACATATTACAATTAAAGCATCTTATCATCCTTCTCTTATTTGCTACTTCCTTTGGTTTATTTAATTAGCTTGAAAGTTGTTTTTATAACTTTTAGCCATCTTCTGCACAAGCTTTGGTTGTTCACCCATTTTGTTAATTATTTTACTATTCATTTTAAGCACTCCCAAATTGCGATTTATCACCCTATTTATTGCTCCTGAATCTACACTATTTTGTATGGTCAT
Source organism: Protopterus annectens (assembly GCF_019279795.1). Taxonomy (NCBI): domain Eukaryota; kingdom Metazoa; phylum Chordata; order Ceratodontiformes; family Protopteridae; genus Protopterus; species Protopterus annectens. The sequence continues at coordinate 1,113,126,291 of NC_056731.1, read as the reverse complement.
TGCTGTTCTATACTTATATTGTATCATACAAGATTCATTTCTTGTTTTACTTTTTTCTCTCATTTCTATTTGTTCATGTAATATTTTCATGACTTCTTTTTCTGGATATCCTCTAACTTCCATCTTAGAACAAAAATCTTTCCCCTCATTTAGAAAATCTTCATCTTGATATGTTAAGCTACTTATTCTACTTAACTGTCCCTTTATTATATTCATTTTAGTTTTCTTGGTGTGCAAACTTGAATAGTGTAAATAACTATTATTCTGAACTTCTTTCTTATAGATTTTAGATACCAACCTTTCTTTCTCGTTATATACTGTAACATCTAGATAATTAATTTCTTTCTTATTATAATTGTGTGTAAAATCTAAATATGTACACACATTATTCATATTCTTAATGAACTCTTCTAGTTTGTCCAACGTTCCTCTCCACACCATAAAAACATCATCAATAAAACGCACAATCTTAACTATGTACTGTTTATACTCACTTTCTAATACATTTGCTGCTTCCCAGCCATTCATGAACATATTTGCATAGCTGATGGATATAGTTCTAGAAAAGCGTGTTCTAGACCTAGGGAAGGAATTCAGTTTTTAGTGCTTGTTAAATGTAGAAAATGAATACTCCTAGGATCCATCCTTTAATAAAAAGCCACAGAAGTAGCCAAGGCCTTAATAGAATGGATCCTTACTTTGCCTAGAAGTGATTTAGAGGTGATTTTTTTATGATGTCAATAACAAAGTAATAACATTGGACAACCATTTAGAAATAATCCATTTAGTCACTGGTAGCCCCTTCTGTTTACCTTCATGAAACAAAGAGGTGATCAGAACTCTTAATGGATTTTGTTCTGTCAATACAATATCTAAGCTGTCTATGCAAATCCAGAGTGTAAAGATTAAGAAAACATACAGATGAACAGCTTGACTTATTGCAAATTTTGAAATGACCTTAGGCATAAAAGAAGGAGTTGTTCTCAAAGGTATCCTATCATTATGGAAGCTAGGGGTGGCTCACCATAAGAGCTTGTACACAGATATTCTTCTTACAGATTTCAAAGCAATAAGTAACACAAATTTGCCATAACCCGAGCTTCAGTTTAGCATTGTGATACAGTTCAAAAGGAGACAGTGTAAGTTTTTCTAAGACAAAATTAAGGTCCCAAGTAAATGTCACCGATCTATTTAGGTGGCTATATATGTAAAACCCCTTTCAAAAGCTGTTCATCAAAGGTAAAATAGAAGGGGGTGTGGTCCTGGGGAAGACAGGCAGAAATGGCTGATAGGTGAATCTTGAAAGAAAAATAAGAAAGTGCAGATTATAATAAGCCACAAAAATACTGGTTCTTAGGATAGCACTATGCAGAAAATCTTTATCACTTACCCATGTATGATTTCCTAATAGCAGGTTTCTTTGTACCCTTTAATACCTCCTGCATATCCTCAGAAAGTAGGTGTCTAAAAGGTATTACAATTCTTCCATCCAAGTAATCAAGTGAAGAGGTTGAACACTGGGGTGTAAGTGAAGAGGTTGAACACTGGGGTGTATTAAACTACCCCTGTCCTGTGTGATTAAGTCCATTCCGTGAGGAAGCTTGTGGTAATTGCCCTTTGCAAGTTTCAAAACAAGGGAGGGACACTGTCTGGGTCAGAAGGAAAGTCATGACAATAGCCTTTGTAGAGTCCATCTGTATCTGGGGAAGAACAGTGGTTATCAGAGAAAAGGGTGTACAGGTATACAGGGGCATTACTGTCCATGGGAATGAAAAAACATCTGTCATCCAGGCCTGTTGCATGGGGTCTGGAGCAGAATTTCTTTAACTGTCTGTTTTGACAGCAGCCAAGCAAATCCTTTTGATGAGTTCTCCACAAATGGACACATTTCTGAAAGATCCCCAGGCTCAACTTCCATCTGTGAGGGTCTGAACTGGTACTGCTCAACTTATCTGCTGCAATGTTTTGCTCTGACTGAATGTATATAGCATGGAGGTACAAACTGAACTGCATAGCTATAGTCCAGGCTGTCATAGGTAGTCTGCAAAGTTTGTAAAATCTGTATCCCCATTGTTTGTTTATGTACCACATCACTGTGGTGTTGTCTGTGGCACTGACAGAGGACCTGGAATCTGAATATGGTTCGGAGATTGGAGAGCTTTTTTAAAAGACATAATTTCCTTGACATTTATGTGTTTTGACTTGCCATGTTTATTCCACAGAGCTGGAATTTCACCCCCTTGGATACTGCTTCCCAGGAAAAGCCAAAATCTGAGGCATCTGCCATTACAGATTGAAATGGGGCTGGCAGAGACAGAAAGGAAGACTTCAATTCCCTTTTTACAGACCCCAGGACTGTAATTTGAAATGATGGAGGTTACAGATGTTGAGTCCAAAGTGTTTTAACAAAGCATTTGATCTTTTACATAAGAAGCATGGCCAAGAGAATCTTGAGAATTCTTGAGGCCATTAAGCCAGGAATTCTGAGATATTCTCCAGCAGACACCTGAGTCTGGTTTGAATATGTCAGCAAATGTTTTCTGTATTGTTCACTTTGTCTTCAGGAAGAAATGCCATCATAAGTATTGACTTTAAAAGAGTCCCTAGAAATACCATCTTGTGAAAAGGAAAAAAAGCTTTTCCTCTGCTTTCCTGAGATCCCAGGCTGAGAAAAGGGTTTATTATCTGAGCCACCGATTCTTGACAAGCTGTGAAGGAATCTGCAAAAATCAGGCAATTGTCCAAATAAGAAATAAAAGTGAATTCCCAGCAATTTGCAGCAGGATATAACAAACAGATGTAAACAATCTCAGAGATATAGATAACCCAAAGGCAAATACAGCAAACTGAAACTGTAAATCAGATATACAAAAATGCAAAAAAAAAAAAAAAACTGACTGGCTGGGATGTGATGGTAAGCACCTTTTAAATCCAAAGTTACAAGACAACTGGAGGAGTAATAAGTGGTAAGAGGGACTTTGAAGAAAGCAGTCTGAACTTTGGAAATACAAAGGAAAGGCCTACAACAGGTTTCTTAGAATTTCTTTCTTTGGCACTAGAAAGGTTCCTGACTAAAATCTTTTCCTTGCTCAATCTGGGGAAATAGGATCTATCTCGTCCTCTGAGACAATATCCAATTTAAAACAGGAAGGACAGAACATGGATGATATGGAGGAAACCACCAGAACCAAGAAACGAGACCCACTTCTAACTGTAACTTTCTAGAACGATTCACAAACTCCAGTCTGAAGATATTTGGTGCCAAAAAGGATATTAAAGGAAACTTCTTTGATCCTCCCTCCCATGCTTTTTGAAATTTTGTTTGCCTGAACCTTACAGAGTATGCTTGTTCTGCTTTCTGAAAGAAAAAAAAACAGACCTGGAAGAAACATTTCTGTTATTGTTTTGGAAATGAAGCTTGAAAAATTGGGGTATCCCTCTGAATTAGCTTTCCTCTTTTTCAATTTCATCAAACCATTAAGGACTTCTGCAGAGGAGTGATCAAATAACACCTCTTTCTCCAGAGAAGCATTTAAAATTTCTGATTTGATGTCCCTTGGCAAATTCTGAGACAGTAACAAAACATATCTTCTCAAAAGTAGAGCCAGTGGAATTTGTTAACCTGGAAATTCTGATTCAGTACTGCTCTTTTTCAGCAGAGACTTAGGGAGAAAAACTCCATTATACCAACATCATGCACATAATTTGCATTGTTTCATTTACACTCGGTTTCTTTGATGACCAACAATTCTATTATTCAGACATCTTTAACTTCAGTTATATCATTTACAAACAGTTTTAATTAAAAATAACAACCACATCTTTGTATATGAAATAAAAAAAATTACAGGGAAGTATATACAGTGCATTATCAACAGTATGCATATCTGGCCAGATTTTACATAAGAATATTTGTAACTACCAAGACTTGATCACAGTCTAGGTCATAGAAAGATAAGACTCATCTCATTTGCTCACTCAGCTGAGTACAGTGAGATCATATTTTGATTTCAGGTATTCCTACCAGTCCCATCTCTTCAGCTCTATCCACTGTGTAGAGAGAGAGCATTTGGGAAGGACAACCCTTGTAGTCTCTTAATCTTGCTCTATTCCATCCCTCTCCACTATAAAAAAAAAAAAATATATATATATATATATATATATATATATATATATATATATATATATATTTATACTTTATTCAGCTGCTCGTACTATAACTGTCTTTTACCTTCTTTATTACCTTAGTTTGCTGTTCTGTGTGCTGTTAAGTGTTCAAGTGTTCTTATTCTGTACTTATTACTGCTTGTTAGTAGCCTGATTAAAATTGTCTGCTATCCTAAGCATCTTAGTTTTGGTTTTAGCACTTGTGCTTTAGGCCAGTTATTTTACATTTAGGGTTTCTGTGGACAAACCTTAATCAAATCCTGCTCTCCCTAAGTTCACCAAGTATTCAGAGCACTATATCTGGACAATTCCCATCAGTTTCCCCTGCCAGTCTGGTCAACATGGGCACACTGAGACAGTGTAGCAATTGCCTCATGCTCATGGACAGTTCCCTTCTCCTAGCACATAATTCTTCTACTTGCGGGAGATGCATCTACATCAGTAAGCTGGAATCCATGCTTTCTCACACCACAGTCAGTACTCCTGACAAAGAGGAGATTGCCAGTACAAGCACCAAACCACCCACAACAAAGAGCCATACACACACCTATGCAGGGATTCTCAACAAAAACTTACCTAAACAACAGAGGCCCCCAAAACATACTCACAAACATTCCACACACAATGCCAATCACATCGCACAAAGTACACACCAGTGTCTCACAAACACAGCCTAGGAGGCATAACAATAAACCAAGACAGCCCATAAGACATAACAATAAACTAAACATACTATTCATTGGTGACTCAATAGTGAGATACACTGATGCCCTCCTCACCAGGCTCAACAAGGAGAAGGTCATGGTCAGCTGTTTGTCAGGTGCTAGAATCCGCTATATCACGCACACGCACTTAAATCTCTCCACAACAGGTACAAATTTGACTCTGTCATTGTCCATGTTAGTGTAAACAACTTGAGACATACCTCCCTGGACTATATGAATTGAAACATGATTGAGCTCTCAGAATATGCACTCCAGGCAGGCATGACTCTATCCCAGATCAGCATCCTACCTTCACCAAGAATGATACCACAATACCAACAAAAATGATTGACTTCAACAATTGGCTTAGTTTTTGGTGTCTTACCAAAGGGATCCAGTATCTGTCTACATGGGATGACATGGTTGACAGGCCTCATTGCTTTGCCAGAGTTGGCCTCCACCTGTCACCCCTGGGGTTCCGGATCTTGGCCAAGGCTCTTGTCTCCCCCATTGTGCCTTTTTTAGGCTATGTCCCAAAAACAAATCTTTCAACATGAAAGATCTGTCAAAAAGCAAATTGAAGTTCATGCTGCTCAATGCTAGGAGACTTAATTTGAAAATGCACTCACTGGAGGCTCTCCTGACACTGGAAGATGCTGATGTCTGTGCAGTCACGGAAACTTGGTTCAGGGCTGCAGAGAGCACCCCTGACTTACCAGGCTATACCTCATTCCATACTTTCCAACCCTAAAATGAGGTCAGAAAGACTAAGGGTGGTAGAGCCTCTATCTTCATTAAAAACAGGCACACCTCCAGACTGGTTTACCAGCATGATGCACTGGAATTACTCCAGGTGCAATTGACAGTTAGCAAGACACCCATCCAAGTTATAGCCAACTATAGACCCCCTCCATGTCTCAGGACACCCACTCCTCATACCTGGACCTACTTGCCTCTATCAAGGTACCCCTTAACACCCTGATCCTTGGTAACTTCAACTACCCCACCATAGACTGGGTGAACTATTCCTGCACTAATGCATTCACCCAATGATTCCTTGACTTCATCAACTCTAATGTACAAGACCAACTGGTCTCATCCCCCACAAGAGGAGATAACACACCGGACTTGGTTCTCACCAATATGGGTGACCGCTGCACCACTTCCATTATATGTTCTTCCCTGGTGAGATCAGATCATCAGTCTGTCTCATTTGAAGGTTCTATCTGACCCAACCCCTCCCCAGCTGTAACCAGGCTAAAAAACTTCTCAAAAGCTGACTACACCCTCCTAAGGGAAGTTATCAGCAGCATCATACCACAGCCCCCTTCAGGGAATGCAGACAACTATGCTGAACAGTATGCCAGTGCATTATACAAGCACCTGTACAAACAACAGCATGTACTCAGCCATAGCCAACAGAACTAAAACCTCCTCCTTAAAGAAACACAAACCTGTCTGGTTGACATCCTCTGTCAGCAGGCTTTACAACATAAGGTAGAAACTGTTGTCCAAGGGTAAAAAGGAACAAATTCCAAATTGGAAAATCTCCCTCCTCTGCATGAACAAGCAAATTATATCACTAGTGAAAACCTCCAAAGCCAACTATGAGTTGAAACTAGCCACCGAAACAAAGGGAAACCTTAAGTCTATCTTCAGTTATGTTAAGAACCTTCATGGCAAAGCCCAAGTTTGTTCCGAATTAGTACTTAATGGTATCACTTACACTGATCCTGCCGACTTAGCCAACCTACTAGCTGATAGGTGCAGTGCAAACATCACCCCCTTATCACCCCCTAAAGGCCCAGTCAACATCCTGATACTTGTCCCACACCTCGCATCTCCATAGATCAAATGTTAAATGCCCTATCCAAGGCAAAGAACACAGCTTCAATGGGACCTGATAATATCCCAGGCTATATTCTGCACCATCTCCAGCAAGAACTAGCTTCGCCACTGAGCACTCTATTTAACCACTGCGTAGTTATGGGCTTCTTTCTAGCAGAGTGGAGAGCTGCCATTGTCATCCTCTTGCACAAAGATGGTGCCACTACTGACCCAGGAAACTTGCCCCATTAGCTTGACAAATCTGATCTGTAAAGCCATGGAGTGTATTAGTATGGATCTCACAAACAAGCACATAGGCAATATCCAAACACTCGACCCCACCCGATTTGGGTTTGTCAGGGGCAGATCTTGCCTATTGAACCTAGTTGACTTCTTTCTGACTGTCACCAAGGCCCTGGATGAGGTAAGGTAAGAGAGCTTACCTTTACCTGGTCAAGGCCTTTGACACAATCCCCCACTCGGGCATCATTGAAAAGCTAACACAACTTGTTGTTAATCGCTATCTCATGAGATGGGTGGCCAACTGGCTCACAGATAGGACCCACAATGTCAAAATAGGTGCCACTGCTTCCGACAGCAGACCTGTCACTAGTGATGTTCCTCAGGGATCTGTTCTGGGATCCCTACTGTTTGGCATCTACTTCTCAGAGATCCAGGCAAAGACCAAGGGTCTGTGGCTGACCAAGTTTGTGGATGACTGTAAGTTGACTGCTGTCACTGACTCCCCAAATGACATTAACATACTGCAAGAGGGTCTCACAGCTACAAATAACTGGTTCCAAAGTCATGGCCTTAAGTTTATTGTAATAAAATGTATTATCATACTATTCGGCAAAAACACAGCCCCTGCTGATTACCACATCAACGGCAACCCCCTAAGCACATGACCTGTGGTGAGAGACCTAGGTTCTCAGGTTGACAACAATCTCACATTCGATCATCATGTGGCAGCAGTGGTCAGAAGAGCCTTCTACTTGTTTCATCTCATAAGTAAAGGGATTGCATCCAGAAAAAAGGAGGTTATTACTTCTCTGTAATCCTCCCTCATTAGACCTATAACTGAGTATAAAGCTCCGTTTGGTATGTATCTCTCCAAAAACCTGCACCAACTGGAAAGGCAATAGAAATACTTCACAAAGAGAATCCATGGCCTCCAATACCTGTCTTATGCAGACAGGCTCAAATCACTATCACTTTACTCGGTATTATACAGATTGCTCAGAGGTGATCTGTGTCTCGCCTAGAAGGCAATATCAGACCCAGTCCTACTAGAGATGCTCCATATCCGTAAGTCTAATTCCTCGTGCATTACCCGCTCGATAGGCCTAAATCTAATATGCAACATCAACAAAACCTACTGGAGAGACAGGTTTGTCTCCCAGAGGCTGCCCCATCTCTGGAATAGACTTCCCATACATGTCAAACAGAGTACCTCACTGACCCTCTTCAAGCACAACCTTGATGAGTGGATGGGAAACCACAAATTTGTCCTAGGGGGTTCCACCCTTGTCCCTCACTGACAGGGGCAACAGGTGCTGATTGAGGGTTTTTTTTGGGGATAAACCCTTGGCTAGGCTTGTAAGGGCCCCAGGGCCATTAGCCTAGTAACCTCCTATGATCCTATGATAAAGAGTTAGAGCAGCCCAAAGAATGTAAGGAGGGGAGGAGGCACAAGGAAGTTAAAAGAGGGGAGATGGGATAATAGAGGAGGATATAACTGTGATAATGGTACATCAGGCTTTATTTTGCAGAGAGTCATAGAATTATTTCATATAGTTATATAAATACCAGTTTACACATGGGTTGTGCAGGTGCAGAGTCATTTATCTATTAGGTGTTGCTTCAGTTGGCATATAGTCTTTCATGTTGTAGATTGTTCTTAATTGACATTAGGTCATATTCCAGCTATTAGCTATGCAATGTGAATACAGAGAGTATGCTGCATTGTTGTTTGGTTTAGTTATGGAAAGAATGCTTTGTCAGTGGATGTAGAGCTCTTAGTAGTGCAAGGTTGAATGATGGAGTGAAGAGATGGGACTTTTTCAGGGTTGTGCAGTAGTTTGAAAACTGTAATCAACTGTGAGTACAAGAGAATTATTTAGTGTGTGCCAATCTGGTTGTTTTAATAAGAGGTAGTGATGTGATCTATATTGTTGGTTAGTTGCAAAATTTGGCTACTTTATTATAGCACTGTTCTACTTTGGTTGATATTGAGGAGTTGACATTGGTTAAGATTGGAGGGGAATATAATAGGTTCTGGAGTAGAAAAGAAGTGGCTATGTTTTGTCTAGCAGAGTCAGTAAGGTAATGTTTTACTCTGTAGAGGCAGTCTAGCTTTTGGTGTGTCTTCTTTATGGCTTGCTAAAGGTAGAGAGTGAATATGAGGTGGTCGTCTATAAATACACTTAGTAGTTTGGTGTAGGATACCAGTTTTATATTGGACTTGTTGGATGACACCATATTAAAGGTATTATTTGGAAGGAGAGAGAGTTGGGGGTGAGCAGTAGTAATTTAGTTTTTTGGATTCAGTTAGAGTTGTTATTTGTTGAGCCAATAAGGTTTTCTGGGTGAGTGTTTGGTGCATGGGTAGTGTCCTAGCAGCACATATTAGAGTGGTGTTGTTAACATGTTGTACTATGGTGGCTTCTTTGGCTGCTGTGTTTAGGCCATTGATAAATAAGTAAAACTGGGGACTCCAACAGATATAGGAAGGAAACAGAAGAAATCACCCTACCATTTCCCTGCTTGGAACCTATAGTGAGGTGACTGAGAAATCAGTTAAGCGAGGAGAGTGATAGCGCATAGGAAGAGAGTTTAGTTAGGAGAATTTGATGATTGAGTGTGTTAAATGCTTTGGATGGATCCAGAAATAAAGCTGAGGTTAGAAGACCTACATTTCTGTTATATCTGTGAGCCTTAAAAAGGCAGTGATTGTACTGTGATTGGGTCTGAAACCATGTTGTGAGGACAGATTAAGGTGAGAGTGAATGCATCTTTCCAAGATTTTGAATAAAGGTGAGAGAATGGGGATTGGGCTATAGTTTGTGAGTTTGTTGATGAGCCCGCTTTATGTAGGAGTATTATATAGGATTTTTTCATACAGTGAGGGCATATTTTTCTTGGATAAAGTGGCTTATTAGAACCGACACAGGATATGCAAGGCTATCTGCAGTGAGTTTGAAGTATTCAGATGGATGTTGTCCATGGGCAGTAGCTGTTGTCTTAAGGGGGAATAGATATTTTTAATTGTAGATGTTGGCACTGGAGTGAGTGGGAAGGTCTACTGTGGCTTCAATGATTGAGATGGGGTGGATGGATTTGTTGCCGTTTTGTAAGAGGGAGACTGTATTTACAAAATGTGAGTGATCACTCCCCAACATTCCTACTCAAAAAATACCTATACCAAGCTAAACCTGTCATCTACCGTCAAATATGTAAAAAACTAAACTTTAACCCACTCACATTCATCTCATCCCTCAAAGAATGTAACTGGCATCCTCTAAAGTACCTCAGTCTAGATGATGCAGTTGAATTTTTTAATACTACCTTCCTGAACATCCTTAATTACTGTGCCCCCATAAGATTCTCCAGAACCAAAGCACAACCCTCCCCATGGCTACAGAAAACCACTAAGTCAGAAATGAAAAACAGGGATAAAGCCTGGGAGCACTGGCGCAAAACCAAAACCCCCTCAGCTAGACAGAAATTCCTAGAACTGCGCAATAGAGTCAAAAAGCTAATAAAACAGGACAAATCCCAATACTACCAGTCTGCCCTAGACTCCTCACAACACAGCCCCAAACAATTCTGTTCCTCCATAAACTCCATCCTCCACCCAGGTAAAGTCAGTACCCCTCCTCCTAACATCCCTCACTCCTTAGAAAATATTGCTACCTCATTCAACACACACTTCACCCAAACCATACTATCACTAGCTAAACAACACAACCATCCTCCCCTCCAACCCACACTTTCAACTAGTAATCTCACCACTGCCTTCTCTTTTTCCCCTGTACCTACCTCCAACATAAAAAAAACTCTTAACTAAACTTAAACCCACCAAATTAGCAGCAGACAGCCTCCCAAGTGAATACCTACAAATCGCAGCTGATGCTCTGGCCTACCCAGTATCCATCTTGATTAACCGATCTCTGTCAGAAAGTTACGTTCCCACACTGTGGAAAGTATCATATATAATTCCCCTCCACAAAGGCGGACCTTCCACAGAACTAACCAATTACCGCCCCATAGCTATTCTCTCTCCACTCTCCAAAATACTAGAGAGATGCATACACTCTCAGGTCTCAGACTACCTCCTTACTAACAACCTCCTTCCCAGTACTCAGCATGGTTTCCGACCAAACCATAGCACCACCACTGCCTTACTCTCCTTTACTAACACTATCCTTCAGCATAAAAACAATGGCTATCTCTCCTCTGCTACTTTCCTAGACTTATCTAAAGCATTTGACATGGTCCCACACAAACAACTTATCTCTGTCCTCAATAACCTATCCTTCTCACAATCGGTCACCAACTGGTTTCATAGTTACCTGTCTGACCGCCAACAATCCATTGTATGGCAGAATGACATATCTCCCCAACTACCTGTCTCCATAGGGGTTTCCCAAGGATCCATCCTTGGACCCCTACTCTTCTCTGTTTACACCAATAATCAGGCATCTGCCACCAAACATGGCACACTCATACAATACGCAGATGACTCGACCATCATCTGCTCAGCCCAGTCCCTACCAAAACTGCAAAAAGTCACACAGGAAGCCTTTTCCTCTGTTGAAACATGGTTATCCGATGCCTGATTAATACTCAACCCAAACAAAACTAAACTACTCATCTTCCAACACACCAAACATACTCAAAACAACTCTCACTTTAACATCACGGCAAAAGACAACACCACTATATACCCAACTGAACACACCAAATTGCTAGGAGTGGAAATAGACAATAAACTAAAATTTGACATTCACGTATCCATGACTATAAAAAAAGTCCACAAAAAACTAGGAGCGTTATACAGAAATAAGCAATTTCTCACCAAAGCAGCAAAGATTTCAATAGCAAATTCCCACCTTATCTCCACCCTACTTTATGCCTCTCCAATATATACCAACCTAAGGCAATGTGATCTAAACAAGCTAGAGACCTGCTACAACAAAATCGCCAAATTCGCCACAGGGGCATCCTACCATAGTCACCACTGTCTCTCACTTGCTGAACTGGGCTGGCTTGAACTCCCTCACCTCCTTCAGTGGTATCAACTCTCACTCACCCACAAACTAGTAAAGCATCCACTAAATGTCCCATCCCTCCAGAATCTACTCCAACCCTATCGCACCACCAAACCACTAAGATCCAGCAGCAAAAATCACTTGCAGATCACTAAAGCCAATAACTCTGCTGGTGAATCACTATTCTCTTGTGCCATAGCCAAATTATGGAACTCACTCCCACCCACAATTACCTCCATACCATCATGCACCCACTTCAAAACTTTACTAAAAGTGCAACTAAAAACATGCTGGCTATGCCCTTGCAACTCCCACTCTAATATCATCCACCCCATCCAACCACTACCTTTCTTTCCACTCCACTAACTACCTTGATTATAGCAAGCTCAGATGCTCATAAGCCAGTACTTATTATACAGCACAAACTTCTTTTTCTTGTAACATTTGTTAATGTCCGGTATGCACTTCACAGATAAAGATTCTAGTTGTCTACTGATATACTATGTTCTTCATCTGTAAATATGTTGTAAGTAATTGCTATGTAAATTGTTAATCACTATGTAATCCAATGTAAATACTGTCTGTTTATTTTAACTGTGGAGCTTTTCTCCCCGGGCCTCCGCTGAAAATGGACCTATGTCCAGTCGGACACTCCCGGTCAACAAATTTAAATAAATAAATAAATAAATAATAAACTGTGAAGCACTGATGATTTAGGAGTTATTGGCTGGGGATGGACTGAGTTAGGTTGATTTTCTAGGTTTGAGCAATGTTTTTCTGGATTTCCTGGAGGTTTTTTGTATTGTTTAATGATGCATTTTGGTATTGCTGTAATAACCTTGTTTGTCCTGTTTTATCCATTGTTTGTTATGAGTCTTGAATTGCCTATATTGTTGAAGGAAAGTTTGAGACTTAGTTTGTAGGCATGACTTCCATGCTTTATCACTACATTGCATGAGCTGCTTTGACTTTTTAGTTAAACAAGGGGTTGGTTTGTTTTTAACTCTTTGGATTTTAATGATGCTTGTTCTGTCAGGATATTTGGAAATATGTCTACTGTTTCATCAAGAGGAAGAGTTTTAAATGCAGTCCAGTTGATCTGAAGCAGGCTGGAAGTAAATGTTTCTTTACTGAAATCACCGAGGTCTCTGACTATGTTACACTGATGAACATTATGGGTCTGTTTAGTGTCTGATTATGTAGTTTACCTGGTGGTCACTTAAGCTATCTGATAGGGTGTCACTTGTGGCAACATTTTTTGGAATGGATGTTAGAATCCAGTCTAGGATGGATTCTTTAGATGTGGCTTGCTAATTCTAGCAGGAGTGTTGATCAGTTGAGAGAGGCTGTATAGCTGAACTGAATTTGTTGGATTTTCTATGGATTTCTTTTTTCTAGTCTATGTTAATGTCTCCTAGCAAGATGGTTTAAAGTCATTTGCTAGCTGAGATTCAGGAGAATATCTCTTACAGGATGGGAATGTTGTTACCAAGTGGTATGTACAGACCTATGATGCCTAGAGATTTGTGAGTTGTCAGTCTGAGGCATGAGATATGAAGTTCAGCATTGTTGAAAGTGAGTTATATTATCATGGTAAGTGGAGAGATCTAAAACATTTTCGGACAAAATAGCAACTCCACCTGCTTATTTGCTGGTTTTATCTAGTCTGAGTATATTATAACCTGGAGGGAGTATTTTTGTATCTTTGGTAATGGGCTTTAACCAAGTTTCTATGACTATGAATAGATTGGGAAAGTAGTGGGCTATACAGGTATGAATTTCTGTGATTTTGTTATAGAGACGTCTTAGGATACTGTGCAGAACATTTAGTCTAAGTGTTTAGAGTGGTAGCCTATTGTGGTTTTGGAATGTGTGGGTGCTAGTTTGATGAGTTCTGTTGTTAGATGAGTGGGTCCAGGATTGGATTGCATATCCCTTCTCTTTATTATTGCCAGTTAGCAAAGTGGCTATTGAAGAACCACTTCAACTTGGGCTTAAGTTTATAGATGATTTTGGATAATGTGGAGCATGTGCTGCTTGCTTGAATTTAACGGAACTAATGTAAATAAAGATGAATAGGCCAGAGGACATATTAGAGGAAATGTGATGAGGAATTCTGGTTTAAGTATTGTGCAGTAGGTGTAGTTAAGTAGCAGTGAGAGAGAGAGAGAGAGAGAGAGAGAGAGAGAGATGTGTGATAGCTGGTTAAGAGTGTGAGTATAGTAAGAAATGCTAGTGACAGAAGATGAAATTGTTGCATATTTGGGATATAGAAGGATGTATGGATAGGTGATAGTGTCTGGTCGGAGGAGAGTAAAGGGATGCAGTTATAGGTAGCAGAGACTAATGGGAAGAGTAAAATGGAGTAAGATGATGAGTAGGATTGATATGTAGATGTAGAGATTGATAGGTAGGATTAATAGGGAGATATAGGGACTGATAAGTAGGTATAGGGAAAAATTGATATGAATAAGGATGAACTGATATAATGAGGAGTCTGTTAACAGTGCAGAATAACTACATTAAAGAAGAGTATTAAGAAAATACTGATTTAATTGTGTATGGACATAGAGAGCTTGAGGGCAGAAGGGTATAAAGAGTACAGAGAGATATAAGGGGAAGGCTGAGAGATATAGAGGAAGAAATGAGGGATACATATTAGTCTGATTGTAGTATATGAGAGATGATTTCAGGTATGAAAGGAAGAGGGAGTTTTGATCAGGATCAAAATAGAGGTACAGTTGGAGAGGGGCTGTGTAGGACAGGATATAATGCAAAGCATTACGGAAGGGAGAATGGCTGTTGTGGATGATGCTAAATGGTGGATGGAAGTACAGAATAGAATGATAGAAACAGGAGTGTTTCTTTAACAGTAGTAAAGTTGTTTAGGAGGGTACAGTGAGTGTGTGTCAAGAGTGCTAGATGTATGTAGGAAATATAATGGCAGACTAAGATGGGGTGGGTATGAACTAGGGGTAGAGTAGGAGAACAAAACCTCAACAGTGTCATAAGCACATTTAAAAGAAGGTTTATTACCAGAGATATAGCAGATACTGTGGAGAACATAAATGTTTTAGTACCTGAAAGAGAGAACAGCAATTAAATTCCTTATATTATACTAAAAAAGCAGCAGAAACTAGATATGTGCATATGCCAGTACAAAATTCTGAAGGCTAAAGTATAAGAAAAAAAATAAAGTGCCAAATTACTGATAACCTTTTTGTGATTAAAGGATCTATATCACGTTATCACACAGGGTGGCTACGGTGGTGCAGCGGTTAGCATTGCCATCTCATAGCAAGAGGTTCTCCGGTTTGATTCTTGGCTGGGGTGTCTTCTGTGTGGAGTCTGCATGTCCTCCCTGTGGTCGCGTGGGTTTTGTCTGGGTGCGCCGGTTTCCTCCCACATCCCAAAGACATGCAGTAGGTGGATTGGACACTCTAAATTGGCCCTAGGTGTGAGTGTGTGCATGTGTGTGCCTTCTGTGGAAGGTTGGGTGCCGGGCTGGCAACTCAACACCGTAAAACTCCACTGCCAATCATGACAGATGATCTGCTGTGGTGACCCCTAACTGGGAAAAGCCGAAAGAAGAAACGTTATCTCACAGCGCAAAAATTGAATATCATATGATCGGCACCATATGTTCGAATTTTTTGATGTGTGAGCGTGTCAACAGAGATCTCCATTACAAAGCAGAATGGGAAGATTTCCCTTTTCTGCGCTGTAGTATGATCTTGGAGTTAGTATATTTAAGTAGCGGGGCATGTGGGGTGCAGGGGGGCTTGCCCCTCTGCTTAAGACATTCAGGAGTTAATTTTTTTTTTTGTTTTTGATTACTTTTTCGAACATTTACAAGTTCGATCATATGGTGATGACCATATGATATTCAAACTTATAAATGTTCAATAGCGTAATATAGATCTGATTCAAAGACAGTCATTCCATAGTGCTTTTGCACAAAGATGTGCAACATCATGGTTGACAATCATCATGGTTATGTTAGATGCTAATGAGGCAGTCTGGGGTAAATCCATATGCAAATTAGTCATGTGCTCTCCCTAGGAACTGCCTGAGATAAGCATATATGCAGCCAACTGATTCATGGGCAGGTGCACAGACTAACATGGTTGCATGGTAATAGGCATACCAAAAAGCCATGGTCTTCTACTGTGGAGGAGATAATTGCTGGCAAGTTTAGTGGTAAGGTAGAGTTAGGAGCTGTGTGCATGAGTGTATGTGAGGGGCTGCATGTGTGAGTGTGTGTGTTTCTGCCTGGGTGGTAGGTGTAGGGGAGATAATGAGAGGGCACATTAGGTAGGTGTGTTTGGGGAGTTGGGATGGCTATCATAAATCTATGCACCCCTGCACTAATGAGCAGAGCCTGCAACATTGGGTGGGAAGAGCACATAAAGAGTATGGGTGAATGGATGAGTCTACTTGTGAGAGTGACGAAGTTGTAAATGAGCTGCTATGTGTGAGTAAGTGTGCATGTGCACATGTGTCATATTTCTACATATTCCTAGAGTAATGAGCAGTGCCTGCAAAATTTGGTGGGGGAGCCATTAGTCACATAGATACCTCTCAAAACTTATGCTTGAGTGGCACTTCAACAGAATGGAGGTGGGGTGGTGGAGAATACCACTAGCTATCAAGGAAAAATCTTTGCTGCATGCCTTAATGACATATAAGGTTGAGGAACATTAGATACCAGGGATTACTTTGCATAATATGCCTCAGAAGCACTTGAATATATGGTGGGTTGAGAGGAACACTAGACACCGATGATACTCTACATGGCATAATGTAAAGGCACATATGTGAAAAATGCAAAACATGGTGTGGGAAACCACTAGACAATGGGGATAAGTAATTTGCTTTAAATGGGATGCCAACCTCTTTCAAAGAGGATTAGTCCTCTGCACCATCACTAGACACCAGGGATCTACTGTTAACTTGAAATAAGTGAAAACTAGCAAACAACCAAAACATGTACAAAGGGATTTGAACTCTGTACCTTTAACAGATAAACCCTGACCTTAACCTGCTGCAATAAATGATAAGTTAGTATTACCTAGATTATATGAA